>NW_010513874.1:0-28439 GCF_000687285.1 Phaethon lepturus
TGGGAAGACAGATGCCATAACTCTAAATGTCCCTCCACCCTTTCCTTATTTTTCGCCCCAGTTTTATACTCTGAACATGACATCATATGGTATGGAATATCCCTTTGGCCAGTCTGGGTCAGCTGTCCTGGCTGTGTCCCCTCCCAGCTCCCCGTGCACCCCCAGCCTGCTCGCTGGCAGGCCACAATGAAAAGCCAAATAGTCCTTAACTGATTAGCAACAACTGAACACATCAGTACCGTATCAATAGTTTTTCATCCCAAATCCAAAACATAGCCTCACACTAGCTTCTATGAAGAAAAGAACTCTATCCCAGCTGAAACCAGGACAAAAATATAATAAATTTCATGGTAATCTACTTTGATAAGAAAATATTCTGAAAACAGGTACGAAGAGATTCTGTACATGTGCACATACATAAATGCAAATAGATTGGTGTGCATATCTAAAGCTGTGCATACATACACGAGTCAGAAAAAGAAGAGACAATGAAGACATCATCATCCAGGCGCAGATTGCTTACAAGTAGCACTGATGGCATGGTCTAGATGTAAAGAAAGTTTTGGATGCATTCATTTATTATTCCTATATCAATATAGCAATTAAATTAAGCAACAAAGCCAACAAACTCATCTTCTTTTTGAGAATTATTTTAAATTTATTGTGGGTTACTAGTTTTTATTACAGATCAGAAATCTGACTGTAATTAATATGTCCATCAAGAATATCCAGCTTTTTTTGAAAAACTCTGGTATAGTATAGCTGTTCCAGATGGCAGATCTTACAAAAATAAACACAATTAGAAGAAAGAAATCAAGAAATTGTAATTATCTAAATGTTATATGCATAAAACATCAAACCTACAATTAAGGTATATGTCTAGATAAAATAGCCTTAAAAACCAAATGGAGAACAAGTATAAAACTGGATAAGTTCTTAAAAATTAATAACAGTACAAAACTGGAAGTTACAGAATAATTATAAAAGAGCCTAACAAGTAAAAGTAGAAATCTGTGACAAAAACATAGAAACATAAGGAAGTTTTAAATTACAAAACCAAACAAACAGAATAGGGTGCGTTACTCCAGCTGACAGGTAAGCTGTCACCCAGTCACTTCCTTACTCTCCTCCAGTGGGATGAGGGAGAGAATTGGAAGGGAAAAAGAGAGAAAATTGGTGGTTCATGATAAAGACAGTTCAGTAAGTGACAACCCCCCCAAAAAAACTCCAAGTGATGCAAAGACAGTCACCCTCCGCCTCCCACCAGCAGACTTGTTCAGCCAGTCTCTGAGCAACAGCTACTTCAGGAAAACTCTCCCCCAGCTTTTATTACTGAGCACGATGTCATACTTTATAGAATATCCCTTTGCTCATTTGGGGTCAGCTGTCCCAGCTGTGTCCCCTCCCAGGCTCTGGCCCACCCCCAGCCTACTTGCTGGCAGGTCAGAGTGAGAAACAGAGACAGCCTTGACACTGGGTAAGCGCTGCTCAGCAGTAGCTGACGCATCTCTGTTAGCAGCACTGCTTTGGTCACAAATCTAAAACACACCCTCATATGGGCTGCTATGAAGAAAATTAACTCCATCTCAACCAGACCCTGTACACAGAGCTAATCAATTCTTTTTTTTTTGGGAGGAATACCCATTAATGATCGATATTTTCTTATTCTTTTGTTTTGAGTCTTTCTATTCTGATGATGAGCATGTCAAGGATTCTTTTTACTTATATCTTTCTCAGTTCCAAATAATGAATAATAGTGGATTGCTTTGTTTTCCTTAATGAAACGATGACAGAGAAAAAGGAATAAGATACTGAAGGTAAAGATAGAAAACTTTTTTCACATTTTCAGGATCCAAGCCTGCTGGATGGTATAGGTGTATATATAATATATAATGGTGTATATAGGTGTCATATATAATGTTCAGTGCAGAAAGGATGGGTTACACATTTGCTTTCTAGATTCTGTCCTAGGTCCCCAAATGGGGCATTTTGTGCTTAGCCTTGTTGTCATCTCTCCTCTGTCATTCTTTCAGATTGAGGCTAGGACTGATCGGCATTCGTCTGTTGTATTACCACATGTAATTTTGTCTGACATTTTTGCTGATATATACACAAAATTCTGGTAACAATCCTCCTATAGTAATGTCTGAGTTTCACGAGGACATCATGATTTATTTAATATGTTATTTCATACATCTTAGAAAGCTAAACTAAATGGCACCTTTTCCTGTACCAGGCTTAAATAGCATGTTATAAATGTTACTGGGAAGGAGAGAAGGAGGACAGCTTAACCGTTACACTGCAGAGTGAAAAAGAAAAGAATGGCCTAGGAAGATTATTTTTTCTACTTCCTTATTTTGAAAAAACTTTAGGATACTTCTGGTTTTGTTTTTTTTTTCTTTATAGAAGAGGGCTCTCTCAATTTTAGAATTGTCCCTTTTTTCTGCCAGGCCTTTTATGACTAAAATGTTACACCTAATATAACAAAAAATTGAAGTCTTTAACTAATTTTGTAAAGCCTTCCATGAAAAAGTGAAATGAATAGTCAGGCCTTCTATGGTAGCAAATGGCTGGACATTATCAGGAAGCTTGCTATTAGAAAAACAGCTAAATATGCCAAGATTCTCAAAAAAACAGAAGAATTACTAGAGTTACTAAAAATATATTTAACATTTCACAAATATCAGAGGAAAATTAGTGCTAGTGTATGGATCAGCTATAAATGTAAGGAGGAACTCCTGGGAAGGACACCTAGTGATGTTCCCTGTCACTCATTGCTTGCAGGTACTGCTTTTGCAAGAGTCAGGTATGTGGTAGGTCTTGGGAAGCCATCATCTGCATAACCTCTGCTTCTCCAACAGCTCTGACTATCAGTGACCTCAGCCCTTTTCCTGGATGAAGAGTCAACACGGATATCTCATGGATGTGAATGCCCACAGAAGTTTCAGTATAAAGACTTTGCAAAAGAGCTAACATCATGTGAATGTATTAACCTCTATTTCTTTAAAATATTGAGTCCACTATCAACTGCCTTCAAGCAGTTCTGTCGTCTTCTGCTATATGAATATGCATAGCATCTTCTTTAAGTTGTAGATTGACAGCATTTCTACAGCTGATTAGATGGACTTCTTTAGCAAGAATGCTATCCCACTGTGAGTTAGAATTTTAGCGGTATAAGAAAAACTATAGTTTTATAATTATAGGTAATTATATATAATTATAAACTATATAACATATTAATTATGATTACATATAATTCCAAATTATATACATGAATTGTAACTTGGAGCAAGAAATTGATAATAGGAATTTTAAACTGCGTATCAGGAAAATTTTTTTAGTAAGCTGAGCATCAGTTTCACATAAAAAATGGTAGACCCTCATATCAGGCAACTTTGAAATGAAAGCAAAGAAATAATCATTACAGATTCTGTGTTAAGAGTGATTGTGCAGAAATAGCATAAAAGACTGAATGATTTCCTAAATTTTTCCCATCTGTAATCTTGATGATTCACTTTATTTTTTGAGTCACAGCATCAACACTTTTCCTAAGGCTTTTTCCTGGAGTAAAAACTTTCATGTATAAGCTTCTACTTCATAGTAAGGTTTGCCAGAAAGGTTTGCAAGAAAGTACAGCCTTATTTCATGGTACAGTAAACTTTAATAACAGCAAACCTCCCAAAAAGGAAGAATTTGATTTACAATTTTTCTGTGTGTGAGTTTACTCTTAATCAGAAGTACTGCTCCTTTGATTCAATGTATTAAGCTGAACAAAAATTGATTCTAGGTTGAATCCATCAGTCCAAGCATCTCAACTGACAGGATTTTCTGCTTCAAAATCAGTCTGCTTTAGCAATCATGCTAATCATGCACTAATCCCACTGCAAAAAAGAATTTTTTTGTGTATTCAGTGAGGGATAGCAAGGATAATACATCACTGAGGCATGAACAGGGATGGAAGAGAAGCTGTGTAGTAGAGGTAAGGTTTTGTAAAAGACAAAAATGTGGGAACATCCTGTAAGAATCTCAGAAACACCCTCTGGGATCAGTGCAATGGTGCATGTAGCCCCAAACGGAGAGCAGCAAGAAGAGAGGCTATTTAGGGAGAGCACGTTAGCCTAGCCACTTCCAGCAGTCTGTTCACTTTGAAATCTCTGCACATTCAGGTGTATTAAAGAAGTCAGAGGATCCTTTAGTATCCATTTACAGCCTTTTTGGTTGTGAATTTGTCTAAACCCTTACCAAACTTTCTAATTAAAATTGTCTATGTCACATTCTGTGGTAAGAAATTTAAAAATATAATGTCATCTGTTAAAAGTTCTTTTATGTGCTTTAGTCTAAAATCCCACTAGGTTCTTCGAGTGCCTTCTTGCTTCTTGTGAACAAGCTTCAGTGAACAAGAGCTCTGCCTTCAGCTTAGCCCGTGCTTTCACGATTTTCTTTCTAAGCTTGCTCTCTTCCCTCATGCTTTTCTTCTACAGATTTAAAGGGTCTTTGCTTTTTTGTAAGGCAGTTGCTCTATTCCATTGATCACTTTTACTTGCTTTCTGAATACATTCTACAACTCCAAAACCTTCTAGATTAATATTTCCTTAAGTGTCAGATTACATGGGGAGAAGTTATGAACTTTTAAAGAGTGACTCCTCACTTCTTTCTCAAAATGTGCTTCTCTACCATTTCAAGGCAAGTTTTCCGGATCATAGAATCATAGAATCTTTGAGTTGAAAGGGACATTTTAAGATCATCTTGTCCAACCGCCCTGCAAGGAGCAGGGACATCTTCAACTAGATTAGGTTGCTCACAGCCATGTCCAACCTGACCTTGAACGTTTCCAGGGATGGGGCATCTACCACCTCTCTGGGCAACCTATGCCAGTGTTTCACCACCCTCATTGTGAAACATTTCTTCCTTAGATCTAGTCTGAATCTACCCTCTTTTTGCTTAAAGCCATTGCCCCTTGTCCTATGGTACAAGCCGTGCTAAAAATCTCTTCTCATCTTTCTTATAAGCCCCCTTTAAGTACTGAAAGGCAGCAATAGGGTCTCACCAGAGCCTTCTCTTCTCCCTGCTAAATAACCCAAACTTTCTCAGCCTGTCCTCAGAGGAGAGGTGTTCCATCCCTCGGATCATTTTTGTGGCCCTCCTCTGGATCGTCTCCCACAGGACCATGTCTTTCCTGTGCTGAGGGCTCCAGAGCTGGACGCAGGACTCCAGGTGGGGTCTCACCAGAGCGGAGTAGAGGGGCAGAATCACCTCCCTCGATCTGCTGGCCACGCTGCTTTGGATGCAGCCCAGGGTACGGTTGGCCTTCTGGGCTGCGAGTGCACATTGCCAGTTCATGTCCAGCTTTTCATCCACCAGTATCCCCAAGTCCTGCTCAGCACGGCTGCTCTCAATCATTCCTTCATCCCCCAGCCTGTACTGATACTGAGAGTTGTCCCTACCCAGGTTCAGGACCCTGCACTTGTCCTTGTTGAATTTCATGAGGTTCATATAGGTCCACTTCTCAAGCTTGCCCAGATCCCTCTGGATGGCATCCTGCCCCTCAGGTGTGTCAGCTGCATCATTCAGCTTGGTGTCATCTGCAAACTTGCTTAGGATGCACTCAATCCCACTGTCTATGTCATTGCTGAAGATGTTAAAGAGTACTGGTCCCAATACGGACACCTGAGGGACACTGCTCATCACCGATTGCCATCTGGACATTGAGCTGTTGACCACTACCCTCTGGATGTGACCATCCAACCAATGCCAGCCAGCTCGCTCAGCACCTGTGAGTGCATATCGTCAGGTCCCACATACTTATGTATGCCTAATTTGCTCAAGTCCTTCCTAATTATTTTCTTCTGCCATGCGTAATGCTTCACTTCCCCATATTCTGCCTCTAGGCAGAGCAATCTGGGAGTCACCTGAGGGTGAACTTATCAGTAAAAAAAAGCAGGGAAGCCATTATTAACCTCTCTCTTTTCCATAACCTTTGTCACTACAAGCACAACATCATTCATAAACCAGCTTATGTTTTCCTCATCCTTCTGCCACACCTGCTCAGCTTTCTGCACACTGGAATGGACTGTTACCATTTTTGATAAGGTTCTCCTGGGCTCCTTCGCTCCCTGAGGGTGGGGATTCGGTCAGGCAGATTCCTCATACAAAATGAGCTCTCCTTAAATTCAGGGCTATGAATCTGCCTCTACTCACAAGATTTTCAACTCAGTCACTAGGGCCAAGGCTGCTTTGTATCCCTCACCGGTCTTTTTTCTTGTTTGTGAGCAACAAGTACAGCAGAACATGTACCATATCATGTGGTTGACCACCTGCATTTTTTTTTTTTTCTCAACACTGCAGATGTCTCCTGGATTGCTTTTGCCCAGCCCTATTAATCCACCAGTGAACACTGCAGTCATTGAAGTTGCACATGAGTATGAGGGTTTGTGATGGTGAGACTTCTTCAAGATGTTTAAAAAAGGTTTCATTTACTTCTTATTCTTGATCAGGTGGTCTGTGGCAGTTGCCCACTAGATCACCAGTGTGGGTTTGTCCACTAATCCTTACCCATAACCTCTTGACTGGCCCATCATTCATTCCAAAGTCAAGTTCAGTATATCTGAGGCTCTCCTTGGCATAGAGTAAAACCCCTCCTTCTCACCTTCTCAGTTTGTCTTTTCTAAAGACCCAGTATCCTTCCACTGCAGCACTCTGTTTATGTTGGTTATCCCACCATGTTTCTCTAAAAACCATGAGATCATTGCTATGCAACTGCACACACACTTCTAATTCCTCATGTTCGTATCACACACTGCATGCATTTGTGCATAAATAGTGAAGAGGGACACCCCACCTCTGGCCCCAAGTCATGCTGCTTTCACAAGTGTGAGAGCCTCCCCACTATTCTGTCCCCTAGAGACTTTCTCATTGCTCCATGTGCCTTTACTTCTCTTCACGTTATGGCAATCCTTCTGTCATGTATCTAGTTCAAGGCCCTCTCATTAGGGTAGGAAGCCTGTTGCCAAAAATGCTCTTATTCCACTTCGTCAGCTGGACCGTATCTCTCACCAGTAGTTACTGTTCTTCACAGAGGGTACTAAAAGCTAAAGATCTGTCTGCAATACTAGCCAGGCAGACAAGCTTTCACCTGCATGACACACCCAAACCTACCTCATCCTTTGACTTTCACTGAAAAGACTGAGGAAAACACCACATGGCCCCCCAGGCCCTTCTTTACTTTTCCTAGCGCTCCTTAATCACTCTTCAATTTGTTCCAGGTCTCCCTTAGTACTACTGTCAGTTCACATTTGGATGGGCAGCAAGAGGTAGCAGTCTGAGGGTGAGATGAACATCAGCAGGCTCCCTGAAGGATCTGAGATTCAAGCCCCCAGTAAGCAGCAAATCTTCCAAGAAGTGAAGACAGGTAGGCAGACTGGTTCCTCCATCCCCTGAGGAAGGAAATCTCTTCTATTACCCACCACTTGTGCTTGGTGCAGGCAATTGGTTCAAGTTCCACTGGCTTCAATGCTTTCTCTGACAGCTATGCTTTGTCCTCACCTGTTTTCAGGGTACTGTGCCTGTTCAGTAATTGCAGGTGTCCAGGCAAAGAAGGAATATTCCTTCTGTTGCTAGAGTCATAAGTTTTCAGCATCTTTTATCTTGAGAGTCTCCATCCACTACTCCTTTAAGCATAATCTCTAGCTGTCCATCTTTCCTTGCATCATGTGGCTCAGGCTTTTGCCTCTACAGGGTGTGTAGAAAGATCTTACTGATCTCCTGCATTCATCCTCTATAATGGTATGCAGTCTGCTCACCTCTTTCACAGGTGAGGCCACCATCACCCCCACCTCAGAAAGAAGTATTGTCTGCAGCCCAAAACCTACATGGCACCATCATGTTTCAGGAGTACTGCCTGCATCAAGGCTCCTGTTTTGCCTGGGGTATTTGCTTCAGTTGATACTGGAGACTGTCCTATAGCACATTACCACCACCATTGCATAGATCTTCATCCCGAGCATGGTTTCAAGGACCATCTTGCAACAACTGCCAGGCCTCTATTTTCTGCCCTCCAGGAAGTGTGCTTCTACTTACCAGATTTGTATCTGCTCCCCAAGCTTCCGCTGAGTAGTTGTTTGACACTCCTGGATTAGCAGTCAGGTGAAGGTGGTGTGTATAGGCATGTGTATCTGTTTCCTAAAAAGGAAACATAACCAAGGCAAAACCCTCCAGAAGCTATTCCTCACCCAATACAGAAGCCTGTCAAATGTTGCTCAAAAAGGAAGATCACAGAAGATAGTCGAAGAAGAATACACACTGGAAACTGCTGTAACAACTGGTAGGTTTATGTCCTGTTTCCTGTGCTGATAGTCCTTATAATACACAATTATTATATATAATTTGTCTTCTTTTATTTATAAACTTCCTTGATTTCTTCTTTCAAATTCAGTACATGCATGCACAACCTCATACCTTCCTAGACTAAATACTGTCTAAATCATCGTTTTCATCCAGTATTTTGTAGATGTGTTAATTCTTCACAAAACTGTATCTAACAAGTGTTCAAAAAATATTAATGGAAAATGTATATAGTCTGAGAATTCATATGTGCATTTCCTACAGCATTTTAATAATAATTTCATGCATATGATCTCACTTTTTAAGTCCTGCAAAGCAGACAGATGTTTTTATACTCATTGTGTTTGTGATCACACAAAGCAAAATACTCTTTGACAAAATGTGGTGTGACATTTGGTTTATCCACCATGGAAAGAGTAATGAAATATAGTCACAGGCTTTGCAATTTAAAAAGTAAAACTAACCTATTACATCAGCATATAAAAATCCAGTCTTAACAAATTAGCCGTGGTAATTAATAATAACAACAACAATAAAAAAGACAAAACTTAGACATTAGACAGTCTCCTGAAAGTGTATCAGGAGACTCTCAGGTCTTTAAAAGAGATGTTATATATATGTAGGAACATGTATAATACACACATGCATACACTTGTATATATACTAATACTCATATGTATTTATGTATATATTCAAGTTATTTTTAAACACATACACCATGATTTCATGGCAATGCTGGCTGTGAGTGCTATTTCTGTTTCACACTTCAATAACTTTCAGGCTATTTACACATTAGACTTTAAATAGCTTGTGTACATTTTTAAATCTCTTACATAAAAACATAATTATTATAGCGACATAATAATTTTAACCGCTTCTTTTTCCTGTCCATTATAAGCAAATATATCTGTCCAAGTATAAGTTTGATTCTTTCACCATTATATTGCTAACTTGACATGATGGAACAAAGTTTAATGAAATGTAAGTAAGTGACCTAAGAGTATGAAAAAACTGCAGCTGAAAAAGTACTATCATTTCATGTTTTACTTGCTACTTTCCAATCAGATGATGACTAGCTGACCCACAATAAAGATAGCAGGGGAAAAAAAAAATCAACATTTAGTTATACTGTACAAGTTTCATATATTTAAATTATCTGGTTATATTAAAAGATATTACATTTCAATGTATAGAAGCTGCCCTGTAGCACCAATCTATGGAGAAAAAGCCACACTGAAGCATGTAAGTTCATATGTTTGTAAGATACTGCATATTTGATAAAAATTATGTATGCTGTATGAAGACAGAAAAGTTGGTCTGATATTATTGATGATTTCAGTTATCAATAGCTTCTCTCATCACTGCAAGCAACCCTTATGACAACTACTGTATAAATTCTCCCCATTTTTTTCTTTAGTGTATAATAAGATATTTAAAAGATAACTTTTGCTAGTAGAAAAGAAGGAAACTAAATCATTCTACATTAACTGAAGGAAGAAAATTAACTTTTGCAAAGATTTAGAAATTCAGAATTCCTCAAAGATTCTGGGGTGAATACCACTGACAGTGTTGGCTGATTTCTAAGACTCTTCATTCATCAGTTTGCATTCATCAGGACTTCTGATATACAAGCTATGTTTTGTAAACAAATTCTGCTGACATGGGCTGCATAGCAATTGTAGAGTAGGCTTAAAGAATACTTGCTCAGTCCTTTCTCTTTTCAAGCAAGATAAATGACTACTTAGTTGTGTGCTTATTAAAAACTGTATTATTTCTTTCTTGAATACCACAGAACATTTCTCACCTAAATATCACCTGACTCCTTACCTGGCAAACAGCTACAGTAAAATTCACCAATCAGATCATGGCAATGGCCTCCGTTTTTGCAGGGCTTGAACAAACATTCATCAATATCCGTGGAACAGTTTTTGTCTGGCAGAAAAGAAAATGAAACATCAGAACTATAAATCATGCTTGGTTTGGGAAAGCAGAAAAGCTACTTCACAGTACAAGTGACAACTGCATAATTTAACTTTTCCAGGTTGGAAACACTATTTTATTTCTGCTTGACAGCGCTAAAGCTAGAGATATTAATAGATCATAGCTGATGGTTAACAAATTAAATATTTTCAGGGAATAAGTATAAGCTACTTTTGCAAATATATTCTCTGTGTGTTCTAACATTACATCTCCACACCATAATTACTAGAATGATATGCCACAATTTTAAAACTATGAAATTAAATTAAATTAAATAACCTCAGTAAAAATAATAAGTAAAATATTTCTCAGGGTTGCTTCCATGTTTATATGAATAAAGCCACTTCTCAGATCCCAGCAGAAAACCACAAGTTCACTCAGCTGTTTCTTAATTTTTTTTTCTTTTAAAGAGATTTAATTGAGCTGTAATTCAAATTAATTCATATCTGAAACAACAGAAATATGGGAGAATATACAGAAGACATATAGAAGAGAGTATTTAGAAGATAATATAATAGGCGGCTTAATGAAAACAATTAACTGATTAGGCTTACCAAAGAAAATCTGCAGTCCCTCATCTCTCTATTGTGCACTGTATTAATTCAGCAAAAGCTCTAGCTTGGTATAAATTATACTGGCATCTTTCTGATCCAACTTTGATTCAAAGTCAAGGGACATCTGTAGAGATTAAGAGCTCCTGTGAATACCAGAATACCAATACACTACTCTAGTGACAGGGAAGGAAAACTGTAGCTGTCACTGATGTCAGTGAGCAAAATTATTGGTTTTATGTTTTCCATAACTATCCAGAAAGGATGGAAAACAACATTTTGGAGAGGAATCATTAAAAAATGCGAAGATTCTTGAATGTGCTATTGGCTATTTTTTCATGCAATAGTGGAAAAGGCAACTACAAACAGATTTTCTGGGATTTGATTCTAAGTAAAAGGGTAGAGCAATTTCTGAATATGAAGAAAGGAATGTGAAGAATTGGATGAGATCAATCAAGATCCATGGGAAGGGGAGAGGAGAGGGGAGTAAACAACATAAACCCAAAGGAACTCAGAAAAGTTGCAAAGAATGCAGAAAATTTCTGATGTGAAACCTGAGAGGCTGAAGTAAAGTAAAAAGGTAATTAAGAAAGTTATTGCTTTCTTTTTAAGTACACCAGGGCAAAATATCTTTTTGTGGAGAAAAAGACACTGGGTATTAGGAGACCAACTTGGCACTTCCTATTTTTCAAAGGATGAAAATGCCTAACTAACAAAAAATAGGTCAGGTTACTAAGGATAACCTTAGAAGTACAGCATAAATATGTAGGTATGAAATCAGACCAGCAAAGGTACTGAATAAGATATGGCTATCATGGGGTGGTCAAGATATGAGAAATCATGCTGTAAGTACTTCAGCATTAAAGATGAAGGAAAGGTGTGGTTTGCCATTCAGTGGAGATGGATGGCTACTGATAATGGTAATCATGCTAAATTGTTCATCGCTTCTTTTGCTTCAATCATCAGTAAAAAGCTCAGCTGCAAGCAGATCATTGTCATAATTGATACTTATTAAAGGGCAAAACTTCAGTGTTGAATAGAGGAGGCAGGCTGGAGAGTGGTCAGATGAGTTAGATGTTCAGATTAGTTGGTCTTCACCCTTGGGTACTTCCGGAGCTGACTGACAAAAACTCAGTAGTTTTCTTTGTGAACTTGTGGAAGATAGGTAAAGAACCTGAAGACTCAATAAAGTCAGCCTTTAAAAAAGAGTAAAATACAGAGCTGTCTGTCTCTTACTGAAATTATAGATCCATTTGCATAATTTCAATTCCTGTAGGAAATACGGGAAAAAGTTACTAAACTGATTACTTGTAAGAACCTATAAATATAAAATAATTTATTAAAAATGAGCCTTATATAAGCAAACCAATTCCCTTCTACACCAGAGTTACAGGTCTTGTGGACAAAAAGAAAAGTAGCATATCTCATATTCCTTGACTTCAGTAATATTTCTACTGCTATCGTGTGAAATCCTATATAATTGGACTAGATATGAACTATAAGATAAAATTATCAGATGAGTAAAAATTGTTGGAAAACCATATTCATACACTAGTTATCACTATCAAAATGGATGAATGAATTACACAGATTTTGAAAGAGGCCTACTGTCCATCTAGTTCCACTCAATTTTTTCAATAACAGTCTGGATGGTGGACAACAAAGTAAGCTTATTAATGGCAACACAAAAAGGTATGTTGGAGGACAGAATTAGAAGTCTTCATAAATTTTTACAAATTGGAGATAGAGTTTGAAATAACAAATGTTATCCAGTCAGAACAAGTGGAAGATATCATAATACAGCTGAAGCCCAGAATTTTATTCAAATAGTGTGCTGGGATATATAAAAAGGAACATAACCAGTTAGAAGCATAAAGTGATCCTTCTGTTTTCATTTAGATGGAGTAAAGATGTAGAGTGCTTTGCACTGTGCAGTGAGCTGCATTCAGGAAACATGTGGACCAAATGAAGACAGTCCAGATGAGCATGACAAGAATGACAAAGAACTTAAGAGCGTGACTTTTTAGGAAAAAAAAATTAATGGGGCTGTAAAGCCTAAATAAGGAAGATTTGAATAGAAACCATAGAATCATTAAGGTTGGTAAAGACCTCTTCATCAAGTCGAGTCCAACCATCAACCCAACACCATCATGCCCACAAATGTGATGACAGTCATAAAATAAGAAAAGGCTTTTGCAAATGTCTTTAGTCCTCCATGTTCATAGTGGACAGGATAAAAAGTAATGCATTTAAACTGCAGTGAAAGTCAGATTAGATGCTAAGTAACTCTTTCTAATGGTTAGTGTAATAACACACTGGAACGATTGCCTGAGGAAAATAAGGGATAGTGTTGGACTTCTTTAAGGTGAGATCAGGAATGTCACAGGATAGTATATGTTTTCTGCTGGGATGAGGATGGAATAGATGATCTTTACTGTTCTCTTATAATGCTATGATTATGTAATTTACAGGGCACACACTCTGTTTATAACACAAAAGAAGGTCCAAAAGTTTTTATGTTCCTGTAGTGAGTTGGATTGTCTGGAAATTTGCTATGCCTCATGGTAAGTTAAAGCAGGGCAAGTATACCAAATTTGTGGTCATGTAAGGAAGGAACAAGAGTCATCCTTATCAAAAAACCTAGGAAATTTAAAATAGAATAGGAAAGGTCTTAGGTTACTTGGTGTGTGATAACAGAGCTCACACTTTGGAACCTAGCGCTTCTATCGAAATCTGTATCTCCACTCTGTCTCTCCCTTAAAACACATTTCTGTATTAGTCAGGTAAGACAGATGTGAGTCCAGGCATGCAGTAGCCAAAGAAGCAGAGGACACTTAGGGTGTAGGAAAAAAATATTAACGTTAGCAGGTAGAAACAAACACATACTTCATGCACACCATAAATGTACATGGGTAAAAATACAGAGGGATGGATGGAAAGCCCTACTGTTACAAAAAGAACAGTACAGCTTTTGGCACATTCAACCTATATTCACCCCTCAAGTCTTTCTCATGAGAAAATCATAATGAGACAAATGAGCCACTTCATACTTCCCTGAGCCTCTTTTTCTGTAGGTAAATGTGAAAAGCCCTTACTTTATTATTTTAACACTAACTTTTAAACAAACTCTGCATTTCCACTCTCACTTCCTTTCCTGTGTCTCCCTGATACAGGAGAGCAAGCATATGCACTAACTGAAATCTTGTGATAACTTTTGTTTAGTTGAACAGTACATTTTTCAATGTACTGCAGGTCACTTTTGGTCACTTGCAGCTGCCAGATACAAGCAAAGAAAAAGATATGTAGGTTATAGCTACTGAACTGTAGCTGAACTGTATGTGAGGAAACAACAAAAGTGATTTGAAAAGGACTGGTGAAGACCTCAGCATACGAGCGCTATTGCAGTGCTGTAAAAAAAAAAAAAAAATCTCAGATGTATTTAAAAAAAGCAAGAAGAACCATTGATGTGTAAAATACCTCTGCATAAAACATTGACTACAATGTTCCATATTTAAAAATAAGTGGGAAGGATGCAGGAAAAGCTACACAATTTATTCAACAACTGAAGAAAGCATGCTGTCGGCAAAGGCTTAAAGAGCTCCATCTGTTTCATTTAGAATAAACAAAAACAAGAAGTGACTTGATTACAGTGTATAAGTGTCTTTACAAAGAGAAAATACTTGGGTAGTAAGAGGCTTTTTCATTTTGTGTAGAAAAGGTAATGAGATTGAGTAGTTCGAAGTTGAAGACAAAAATTTAAATAAAATATTTGATATAAACTTCTAAATCTGATGGTGATCAGAAGAAAAATGCTCTTCATGCATTCAAATCAGGCTTGAGTGTTTTTGAATTCAATGTGTGCTTTAATCAAAACTAAGTAATTGTGTTCAGTGCAAGGTGGTGCACTGAACCTTCTGCTATATAGACCTGAACCTTCTGCTATATAACTGCCTTCTGCTATATAGACCTAATGTAGAGCATACAGGTAATCTATGGGCTGTTAGAAGACATCCAGAATAAATTCACTCACCCTGTAACCTTCTGTGGGTCTGTACTGGTTTTGGCTGGGATAGAGTTAATTTCCTTCATAGTAGCTAGTATGGGGCTACATTTTGGACTTGTGCTGAAAACAGTGTTGATAATACAGAGATGTTTTCATTACTGCTGAGCAGTGCTCTCACAGAGTCAAGGCCTTTTCTGCTTCTCACGCCGCCCCACCAGCAGGTCGTCTGGGAGCACACAAGAAGCTGGGAGTGGGCACAGCTGGGACAGCTGGCCCCAACTGACCAAAGGGATATTCTGTATCATATGACATCATGCTCAGCATGTAAAGCTGGGGGAAGAAGAAGGAAGGGGGGATGTTCAGAGTTATGGCACTTTGTCTTCCCAAATGGTGAGTTGGGTTTTATCTTCCGAAGTAACTGTTACTCGTGCTGGAGCACTGCTTCCCTGGAGATGGCTGAACACCTGCCTGGTGATGGGAAGTGATGAATGTATTCCTTTTTTTTCTTTGCTTGTGTGCGTGGCTTTTGCTTTACCTATTAAACTGTCTTTATCTCAAACCATGACTTTTTTCACTTTTACTCTTCTGATTCTCTCCCCCACCCACCTCTGGGTGGAGGGAGCGGGTGGCTGCGTGGGGCTTAGTTACTGGCTGGGGTTAAGCCACGACAGGGTCTTTCCTGGGACAACATCAAGACAATTCTGCAAGCCAGATATATTTCTGGGCCAGAAATAGCCAGCCCCATGGCAGCTGGACCCTGTAGCATCATTTTCATCATGTGGAATGTGTATGTCCTGCCCTTGGAGGTTCTTAGCAAAAATGGCTGTCAGGTGCTGCTCTGCTGTTACCAGAGAAAATAATATATGCAGTTCTGTTTCTTGCCTGACTGCAAAAGAGACAAGGAAAAAAATCTAAAAGTTGTATAAACAACTTCAAAAACATCACTCCGCATTTAACATTTTTTCCCCTCCTACTTCAAGACTCCTCAGATCTGGACAAGCAGTCGTCTCTGTTCAACCTACTGTTTAAATGAAGTGAGTCAAGCTGTGGGGTAATGTCCCCGTTATCAGCACTGCAGCCCTGTAGCCCAGTGTGTATGGCACTGACATTGCTAGCATCAGGCCACAGGTTTGGTGCCAAGCTAACACCAGAGGCTTCAGGACTTGTCTAGTGGCCAGGTGCATCTTGCCTCATTTGTTTTAGTTTTCTTCAATTTTGTACAGTTGTATCGTATTTAAAAGACGTGTAGATGTGCTGCTTAGGGACACGGTTTAGTGGTGGACTTGGCAGTGCTATGTTAATGGTTGGAGTTGATGATCTTAAAGGTCTTTTCTAACCTAAGCAATTCCATAATGCTATGGTTCTGTGTTATGCTTATTGTTAATAAGATGTAGACAGGAATAACAAGTAGTTACTCTGCATAGAATGAACTAATTATGACCCTAGAGTAAGGCTGCAGTGCAAAGGAATACAGGGGAGAGAGCAGAGGCCTTGAAGGTGCGTTTGTAGGATGATACTGAAGACTCCAAGGCTATTAACAGCTCACCTGTGGCCAGTTAGTGGTAGTGAAGCAAACACAGGAACTGGGCAAAAACAGATCTAGGGATAAAAAATGGACAAAGAACAAATGCCTAACATACGTAAAATGCCTCAAATATAACAAAATTGGTAGTTATATGCAGTTGCAGAACGGAGAAAGAGAAAGCTGTAAAAAAAAAAAAAAGAAAAAGGAAAAAAAAGACCAAAAAAAAGCCAAAGAGTGAAGAAGAAAAAAAGTCAACTCTGTTACTGAAGATGGCACCAAATATGGCTACTACTTAGTGTGGTCATATTAAAATTGATAGTGTCATACCTTTTATAGTATGTCTCTGTCAAAGAAGAGGGTAAACTGTTTCACTTGTTAAAAACACAGCCCAATATATACTGGGAAATACGATTTAGTATCAAAACCTCTGGTACAATGCTAGTTGGTATTGCAAAGGTGGTGTTGAACAACAGACTGTGTCAAAGGTCAATGATTTGATGGATTTTTTTTCAGAATAGGAACCATCTGGTATAAAAAAAAAAGAGAAAACCGTTCCTTCGTAATATGCCCCTTCCGTTTCTCAAATTCATTAACAGAATATCTGTGAGGGATGGAAAATGTGTGCTGGGGAAGTTGTCTGGAGGCAGATTTTCTTATGTCAGAGTTCATTCACTGATTGCTCATGTCGTAACAGAGAATTTAGTCCTAATATGTTAATTGAGGCAGTTATAATAAAAATCTTGATGCAGTGGGAAATTCTGTCTTGATATCCATATGTTATTTTTACAGACACACTCAAATGTAAAAAGTAAAAATTGTGGTCACCGTGCTGGCATATTACTGTTCGTATTATGATGTCATCCATGACCTTAACTGCTTATAAGTAAATAGAAAACACAAGAAAAGAAAAGGGAGAAGAGAAATAGTTTATAGGATGGTATAGAGTTGAGGAAAAATTTGGTTAATTTCCCACAGTAACTCAGGAAGACTAAGAATTTCAACTATGTTTTCCAGAGTCTTCTGAGTGTGCTTTAATCACTGCATGAGTTTCTCTAGACATGATTGCTTTTCTTTTTTTTATTTGATAAAGCCCTCCCAGCAACTGACAACTTTTCTTTTATTGAAAAACAAACCTATTAATTTTAAATTATTATGTTCTAATTTATCCAAAATTAATTAAATACATAGTCACACAGAGAAATATATTAACGCATGTTCTACATGTATTGTATTAGGCATGACAATTGGCATCACTATTGGAAAAAAAAATTATATCTAAAATAAAGGGGATAAACTTAAATACAAAAATAATCCCATAACTCCTCCAGTAGAGCAATGATAAAGTAAATCCTATATAAACTAATTAAATTTTTGATTGAATAATTAACTTATCTCATTTTCAGATGGTTCCAACTGTTACTATTCACCTTCTAATTTAAAGAAATCATGCTTAGTATTTGAAAATGGAAAACTATTGGAGAAATGTGCCATATGATTTCTCAAAAAAAAAAAAAAAGAGCCTTTGCTTATTTTTTAGATGACTGGAAAAAATATTGCTACTGAAGTATATCAATCAATAATTGATTTGTTTTTCTTTCATGCAATTCAATAGGTTTTATGTATTAGTTTTCCAAAATTTTTCTGTAATGTAATTTGCAGCATGATGAAACTTAAACAAACTTTTCTGCACTCTACTGATCTTTTTCTTTCCACTCAGTGTTCTAACCTGAATTCCTTCCAGGGGAAGAAGGTACACTTACACATACATGTGACAATAAAAATTCTCTAATAACCACAGAAATACATATTTAATACCTTTCCATGTATGCATAAATAGTGTTTATTTTCCAGCGTGTGAAATTCTCACACCCAACTGTGGGAAGCCTGCCCTCTGCAGCCCACCTTCTGGAGTATTTCTGAAAACCAGCAGCCCACCAGCACCGTCCCAGCTGAGCAAGGGGAAAGGCGGCTCTTGGCTCTCATGCTGCCATGGGCCTGCTATGAGTGATAGCTCTGCTGGCCACAAGCTGGTGGAACTATCCCACCCTGTTCAGTCTTCACCTTCCAGGTTTTGGGTTGGTTTGAAAAACGTTGGCGCTCTGACTAGAGATCAAATACAGGCATGTTGTTTATATGAACTTGGTCATCAGGGGACATTAGAGAAAAGAATACCTGGCTTTTGGGCTGCTTCTGTAAGGGCTATTTATTGATGTGCAACAATAATCTGATGCATGAGATGCAAGCAAGCCTGAGTATCTGTGACTGACTAAAGATAGGTAAGCACCAGCAGATTTCTGAGGCCAATTCTTTCCTTTGAACTGTTGAGGACAGGACTGGAGATGATTAGCGTGGGGATGGAATGACTCAATGATTTTAAACTGTTCAGTAGTCCTGACGTTAACTGAAAACATCTGGGTCAGCCAAAGGCTGCTTAAAATAGAACAACTTTTGCAGGCTCACTGAAAATGAAGCTTAGAAAACCTTAGAAAAAGAATGTACAGGAAAAGTTTTTTGAAAACACGAAAAAAGGTGTCACCTTTTGCCTCATGATGGAGTGAGTTGGGCTAGAAGACACTGCACATCCTTTTATAATTTGGATTTTTGAATGTTCAGTGTTGCAGGGACCACTTCTTTAGCCACAATAGCTGCTACAGGATTCCTAAATCTCATAGTATGAGACATGCCAGGGGAAATGATATAAATTTGCTCTTCAGAAAGCATATTAAAAGGCTTGCAAATTTATTTAGTCTGCTGTGTAATATTTAAAATAGGCAAAGGGTTTACAATGGACAAAATATAATCCCATCACTTATTTGAGATGAAAAAACTCATGCCTTCTCATCCCAGAACACTGACTTACAAAACTCCTGGGTTCCAGTGACTTACACTACCAGAGGAAATTCACTCAAATAATGAAAACAGTCAGTAACCAACACCTTAGAAAATTGCTTCCTCCTTCTGTATCACTGGTGAATTCCATACCAGCCCACCTGACTGATGCTTTGATTCAAGGTATCTTACTACTTAAAGTACTAAAGGTTTCCTACTGTTCAATATTAAAATTCCCTACTTCACCTATCTTCAGATACTGATAGTGCCCAGAATTAACTAGTCTGGATGTGCTGAGCAAGTCTTTTTCTAATTGTTGAGGCTTGCCAGGTTAACAGAACTGGACCGCCTTTACCTACATCAACTGCCAAGTGTTCTTGAAACCCCTCTGATTGACAAAATCGAATAAAACATTGTGAGGGAAGGAGGTGGCAGTGCCACCATCTGTCCATTTGTTCAGTAGCTCTTTACTACGGGATAATTACAGTGATCCTGTGTATGCCGACTCCCACAAGAGGGCATCTGAGAGCAAGCTTTGATTTAAGAAAGTCTTCCTTGTCTTTCTCAGGAGTTGCTTCTCTCCATCTGCCTATCTTGCTCAGAGTAACGGAAATCCCATGCAGCAGTCTGAAAAGCTGCCAGCACTTGGGTGCTCACCTGTTTGAAAATAAAATTTGCACTTGAGAGCAGAAGCTGCAAAGAGATTCCCTGCTCCTCTCAGGATTCTCTCAGTTGTTTTGGGTGTTCCCACCCCGCTGGCTTTCCTCAGCAGGAGAGAGCTGCTCCCTCCATGCAGGCCTGCTCCCTGCTGCATGCACGGTGCTGCGTCTTCCTGGCTCTGCTCCCAGGAGAGGAACAAGCTCCACCACTTGTGGAGCACCACAGCCAAGACCATCTGAACAGGCACCTGTCTCGCTCTTGTCCGCTGCTGCCCTTCCGGCAGAGTGTTCACGCTCAAGGCACGTGCCACCAAACCGGAGCACTGCCACCCAGCACAGAGCTAGTAACTGGCAAGACAAGCAAAGAGTTAGGCTTAAGACAGTTTTTGTACCTGACCAGCTCAGCTGCTAAAGCTAAGCTTTATTTGGAAATGCCTTTTAACATGCTAGGAGAACATAAATGCATTTGAAAAAATTGAAAAGAAAAAAACCAGCCCTATACATTTTCTGGGCTTTTTCAAATTTCACTTCCTTGATCAAGCTCATCAGAAAAATACAAGATGTGGCCAGCAGGGAGTTAGCAAATCTGTTGATGAACTTTCTAACTTGTGCCTCCTTGTTCACAGCTAACAGTTGTAGCCCAGTAAACATGATTTCCACCCACAGCAGGGGGAGGCCCGGCTGTGTGCTGACCCGGCAGTGCAGGGGCTCAGCCTGAGCTGGGTGTCGCTTGTTTAACCCCTGTTCCAGGGCCAGTGCCTGCTGCCTCCCCGCTACAGCTTCAGCTCTGGGGGTAGCAGAGGGCTGACACCCCTCCCCACCTCCGTCACTGCCTGACAAACCATAGCCCTTTGCGTGCGTGGGGCTGGTGGGGCTGGGGGCTGCTGCCAGAAGGCAGCTGGCAGTGCAGGCAAAGGATACAGGCTGAATGAGAAAATGTATAAAAATAACCCCAACTGGACCCCTCACTAAGGAGGAAGAAACCCCCACCGGGAACGTCATCTTTCTCCTGGGAAAGGGCTCAAGATGCTAATGACTAAGGCCTAAAATCCCCCACTCCTTCCTGAGAAGACTGAAACTGTCACCTGTAGGACCCAGAGAGCCACTGGAAATTTGAACATAACACCAAAGAAAATGAGTAGATATTGATAAGTTTTGTGGTATAACAATTTTGACTGTGCTGTTCACGGCACTTTTCTACATTCGTTATATAGTATGGATTTCTACGTTGCTTAAACAAAAAATTCCTATATGTACACTATGTTTCCTAAAAATTTTTTGAGTGTATCACTGTTATTATGGTAATATCTTCTTGGGCTATTTACATCAGTCCTAGAACTGAGAAGGACATGGAACGTTCTTTTACTACTGTTTGCTTTTTTTAGAAGACAGAAGCTCTCATATTCAGTATTTTGCATCGAAGACTCCTTCTAGGGAGATTGAAGCAGTTGTTAGAAGGCCTAAGAGCAAACCTAATGACAACCACAATGGCTGACCATGCATTTATTATACAAATAGCATAAGCACAGATTAAAATATTCAGTGTAATCAGGAGGATCCTTGTCCCTACTTCCAATTCCAGTCAGTAGACTGGCTGATTTGTTTTCTTGTGGGAGCTGTCCTGTCTCACAAAAAAAGCCAATATGAAGTGAGATCAGTATCTCATTCATGATGAAAAGTCTCTCATACAGGAAACGCAGGAGAAAACAGAGCCTTTTCATAACAGCCTGTTATGCAGTCATGAACTCCTATGAATTCAACATAGGCCTCAAGGTATCCATCAGAATCTGCCCGGGACTCACTGGTAACTCTTTTACCGTTGACAGATCTTGACACTTTTTTGTCTTGAACAGATATGTTATTGGCAATCTGTGTGCATCAGTACGAATCTAGGATAAAGTTTTTCTCCTAAGGAGAGCGTACCCTGTCACAGGCTGCCTTGGTGACACCCACACGTTACTTGGTAGTTATGGTTCTGTAACATGGATTCCATCACACCCAAAGTAGTACAGCTGTATTCTCAAAGGAACAGCTTTTCCTGCATTCCCTAATTCAAACTGACTGCAACCTACTACAGAAAAGATAGATGTTAAGATAGATGTTTTCCATTTTTATCCTTGCGGTACAGCCATAAGTTTTTAAAGCTTTGTCTTTTAAAATTATTGCATTAAAAATGCTTCTATTTATATGAATAAATACTTTGTAATCACGCCCATTATTTTCATGATTGACACAAAATAGGCATATACTATGCAAACTCATGACAGCAAAGCCAGTTATCAAAGAAAGAAGAAAAGAAGAATATGATCTTGTAGGAAATAGAGCACATCTCAGTTTTGTAATGCTGAATAATATTAGAATATGTTGGCAAGAATCAAGCAAAATCTGACATCTGTGGGAACCGCAACTATTATCACTTTCACAGATCCTAAATCTCTGTGTGCCATCTTACAATCCTTATGTCCCATCTGCCTGTTTTTAACCATTGACAAAATATGTATGAAGTGCTCCTAAACTGGATGTCACTGGTGTTACTATCAACCTGAAATGCTCTATTTACTTCTAACTTAATTTTGCCTCCTCATCCTTCACTGCTCTACTTGCTTCTTTAACCTTTCATTTCTCCATTGTAGATCTTTCTCGTTTTTTTCTTTCCTCTCCATTGGTCACCACACATTTTGAGCTCTCTGTACATATCTGTTTGGCTTTTTATTACAACACCCACTAACTGTGTATGTTTTCTGAGACTGCCACTGCTTGTCTTCCTGTTACCGCTTATGACTAATGCTTCTCCATTTGCGCCTCTGAAATCAGAAGCTGAAAGTTAGTGTGTTCCAGTCCTTGACATCACAGCATATTAGTTGTTAAGATGGCATATTTTGGAAACAGTTTTATTGATTTCCCCATGATCCCATTAGCTGCTTCTGGCAGAAAGTAGGGCCATGAAGACTGCTCCTGATGCAAGAGCTATTTTCTTAAACCTGTTAGACACACAAATAATAGTGAAATTTGCACGCTATTTATCATAAGGATCTGATGGTATCTTTCTTGAAGAGAACAAAGTGTCCTCTTGCTAAAATTGTATTCCTGTTTCTGTCTCAATCAAGTATGGCTGTGATAGGATCTTCTGAAGACAAACAGCTATAGCTATCATTGCTCACCTGTTTTTCATAGAATAGGTGTTTTTTGAACACTTTTTTTCCTAGGCAAAATAAAGTCTTGCTTTCCATCAGGCAAACAGCATACACGCTGCTTTCAATTTTGATCATATTAGTAGGGAAATTAAAGCAGATTACCAATAACACAGAACATTGAGTTAAATTTATTTTTATTGATGCTAAAACACTGAACAAAATGCAGTTAAAAAGAGTTTATTTTAATTTCAGAAAAGGAAATAAAAAGTTTAACTATTTAATGTCTTTTTCAAAGTTAAAATAAATCTTACCAGTGAATCCTGGAGGACACACACAACTGTAGTCTGCAACCAGGTCTAAACAAGTTGAATTGCTTTTACAGAAGCCATAAGTGCACTCATCAAAGTTGATTTCACAGTTCAGACCTTCAAATCCTTGGTTGGAAAAAAATAAAGATCTCTGTATTATTCAGCTATATCTGTGCCTTTTTTTCTAAAGCATGTCTTTGGGTCCTTTTTTCTAAAAAATAGATTGTTTTCAATTTACTCTTGTAGTAAAATTATCTTGAAGTTTTTTTGAAAGATCTTTCTAAAAGCTTTTTCTGCTCTGTCAGTAATAGGAAAATACATTTGACCAATATACTTTAAAAGGAGCTAATAACTGAAATATCAAATTTAGGATTCAGTATTTTCATTTATCTAGTTGAAATTTCTTTTTTAGCAGAGACTTATGAATCTATATATCTTCTGCCGTTTTGAGAACATTGCAGATGAAGATAAGTGATGCTGGGGTTTGGACATCTGATTATAGATTTTAAAATCATCTCTCAGATAGTTACTTCTTTACTTATTCTCTATTTGTTTCTTGTGTCATAGTGACTTTTAGCAATCTCAGAATTCCAACAGTGTTTTTTGTACTTGAAATTGCTGAAGAATCTCCACTCCAATATTTGACATTTTACACTCTTGTAAATGTATTCTAATTCATGGTCATGCTACAAAATGACTATCATTAGTGCTGTCACAGGCCATGGCTGCAGGAAGACCATGACTAATGCTAAGCTATCAGCACCCTCAGTGCAAGGCATATTCCCATAATTTCTCAAACTGACCATGGAACTAATTTCCACTGATCCCTAAGTGATAAAACTTTAGAATTACCCTTAGTTCATTAATAATGTACACAGTAACAGTTCTCATTTGCATTTAATCAGGCCAATGTCTCTCAGGTAACAACTAAGTCACAAAATTATCAATGTGGATGCCAAGATTTATTCTTCTATAAGCTGGTCAGGCAGAGTAAACAGCCGAATGTTCTTTTCCAAGCTTAATTTTCAACTGCCTTCCAATATCTGTTTTGGCTTTTAATTTAAACTAACTAATGACAGAGGCTGTACTTATGAGAATTATTTGCAGCAATTTCATCTTTCATGATGTATTTCGGAACTTTTCATCAGCACTAGAATGCTTGTATTAATATATAAATACATGAAATATTGTGAGCTATGAAATCAACTCACCATCAGTCCATACTTACAAAATAGTACTACTTGAAGATTAAAAGCAGACAAGTATAAGACAGTTTAAAATGCAGAAACAAAGTACCATGTTATAAATCACAACCTTGAATTTATTTTTAACTAAAAACATAGTTTAAAAAAAACATACAAATATTCAGAAGAAACCCATTTGTGAAAGTATCTCAGAAAGACACTGTAATTTTAAATCCTTAACTGCTTTTCTCTTGAAACCACTCATTTGTTCATACACTTCTGATAACAGTGAGAAATACAGATTTTTAAAGAAACAGACCAAAAGTGCTGAAAATCACATTATTTTTTTCTGTGAAAGTTTTAATAGGTTTTTGTACTGAAGATGTATTGCAGTCATTATTATGGCCATTGTAATTTGCTTGCTATGTTCAGTTACAAAGCTGCAAGATAATATATCAGGATAAAATATTTTGTTTGTAAGTTTATTGATTACGTTTTCCATGGATTTCATGTACTGCACATTTGTGTTTTCTCCACTCCTTCAGACTTTACATGATTTTTTTCTAAAAAAAGTAGCACAAATATATCTGTCTTGATTCTTTATGAGCATGCTTGTTTTATTGGGTACCTTGGTGGACAAAGATGCAAATGAGACTTCAGAAAAGAATTAATAACTATCATAGAAAGGAAATTGTAACAATGGTTTTGAAGACTGTCAAGAAGATGTTTTTCAGACTGCAGGCAATTTTGAAAATTGTCAAATATAATAAAAATAAATTATTTGGAACAACTTACCTTCAGGGCAAAAACAATCATAGCTGTTGACATCATTGTGACAGACAGCACCATTCAAGCAGGGAGCTGAATCACACTCATTCATTTCTGTTTCACAGTACTGGCCTGAAAAACCTGCAAAGGAAGCAAGATAAGCTTTGATTTTCTTCATCTTTATGTGTGCTATTAACATGGAACTTTTATTCCAAATGTTGTTCTGTAGTTAAAACCAAGACATGTTATGATCCAGAATGCCCTGAAAAAGGAATCTGGAATTCAGAACTTTTGTGTTTTATTTACAAAGAATTAATTTTCACTCATTTCTTATTCCATATTTCAAATACATGTCTTTATTGCTGGAATAAAGCAATAAATGAAGTAGGAAGTACTTTCAGAAAGTAAGACATTCATAACAGTATGCAAACAATATACAAATTTTCAAGTGTTTTACTTGTATTAGAATCACTTTAGTATTTTTATGTTGTTTTTTTTTTTTTTTAATTTTGCCATGTTAATATAAGCGATAGTACATCAATTATCTCTCATCCCTTGTCTGGTGCTTTCTACTGTGGAAAGGAGCAGTAAAAAAATACAGAGTACATTGAGGTGTAACAAACATGCCATATGAGTCAGGTCTTCAGCATATGCAAAGTGCACAGCTTAATTAAAATAGATGAGAATGCTGTATATGTTGCTAAGAGAAGGAAAGTGGACATCATTAAAATAAAAATCCAAAGACACATGAAACTTACAAAAGGAAAGGGCAACTCAATTTTCTCATTTCTTACAGGTACTCAGTCTTCTGTTGCTTAAAAAAACCCTGAATAATCAATTTCTTCCACATTTCCTCATAGGTCTTGTTCATTAGATCTCTGTATATCATGTATAATACTGTATTCCAACTCAGGCTGTAATGTGCAGTTTATCCTTACATATTACACTTCTCAGACCAATATTTGTTATATTTTTACAGTTGTGTGATGTTTGTTAATCATGGCTATCTTAAATGACCTATAGCTCTCGAATTGTCCTCTGCAGAAATACAATGTAAATAGTGTTTCACAATTATTATTTATGTAGTTTATTCCTGTATAGGTATAGTCTTTACACTCATGTACATTCTTAGATTTTTGATTCTTACATCTCTTTGTGAGATTATATCAATCAAAACCCAAAGAGAATTGCAAATTCTCACTGCTTGAAAGAGTCCAACAAATTTAAGCTCATTTTATAAAAATTATTACATTAAAAATGCTTCTATTTTTATGAACAAATACTTTGTAATCATCTCCATTATTTTCATGATTGACACAAAATAGGCATATACTATGCAAACTCATGACAGCAAAGCCAGTTATCAAAGAAAGAAGAAAAGGAGAATATGATCTTGTAGGATTCTCCAACAAATGTTGATTACTTATGAATTATTTTTTCTGTAATAGTATGATCCCATTAAGTAATGTTTATTTTGTGCTCTTCCAAAACACAGAACTTTTTTTCCTGAACTGAGGCTTTGCTAGTCATTGTCCAACTGATGATTACATAGTTGGTAATTTTGAAGGGTTTTTTTTATTGTATTCCATGCTGAATTTTTTATTTTAGGTACTTTCCCTCATTTATCATAACAACTTTGTATTCTTGCAGAAATAGAGCTTTGCCTATCATAAACTTAAACTTGTTTTAATTGCTAAAATCAGGAATTACATGTGACATGTTTGATGATCTAATTGCCAAGACAGTTGCTGTTTTAACACTTGGCCACCATCACTGGCCACTGTAAAGGAAACAAAAATAAGAGAAACTCAAAACAACTAAATATTCCAGTCAGTTTATAGTCACAAGTGATTTCATATGTAAGCACTAATGTTAGGAAGTATGTGTGTCCAAACCCCTCCTAGTAATAATCTCTAGCTAGGAAGAAACACAGCAGTTGACAGGTGACCAATATGTCTAATTTCTACAGAATTGAAGATTGCTTAGGAAAGTTCCACAGATTGTTTAGGATTACAGCCCACAAACGTATCATTACATGAACAGTAACAACTCTGAAATTGTATTTTCTTTCCTGAAGATCCGCTATTTTTCAGAAAAAGTATCTACAGAAGAACATGTCCATATTTCAACTGGGATAATTTAACAACAGAGCTATAGTCTATTCAAAGTCTGACTATGCTTTTGAGCTAGCTTTGAACTCACTAGACCTGATAAGGATGGCACACAGCATAGCTACAGCTGCTCACACGTCTTAATGAGGTAGCTGCTTATAAGAGGTGTCTAAGCAAGTGGTAGAACACAGGCTGAGATCTATGCTGTGATAAAACAGTTTGCTATCTATCTACCTGGTTTAAAGATATCATGATTTCATAGACATGCATTGTCATGTGTACTTCCAAAGCTAGGCCTACCCAATCTGACTCTCTTCTACTTGCCTATTCTGATTTGTGTCACCTGATAACCTCGTGTCAGAAGAAAGTGGAAAACAGCAAGAGAAGAATGAGATTAATTGTGGTTGAAAAGACATAATGAGAGTATTATAAACTAGTGAATTTAACAGTAATGTCCTTTAATATAACTGTTCCACAGCATATCCAAATATGCTGCATATTTGTTTATTCCTTACAATCTTATCATCAGAACAGTACTTTGGGACCAGCGGTATAGTGAGAATGTAAATAACAGCCCTCATGATCACAGAATCACACAGAACCACAGAATCATTAAGGTTGGAAAAGATCTTTAATATCATCAAGTCGAACTATCAACCCAACACCACCATGCTCACTAACCCATGTCACAAAGTGCCACGTCCACGCGTTTTTTGAACACTTCCAGTGATGGTGACTCCACCACCTCCCTGGGCAGCCTGTTCCAATGCTTCAACACTCTCTCTGTGAAGAAATTCTTCCTAATATCCAGTCTAAACCTTCCCTGTCACAACTTGAGGCCATTTCCTCTTGTCCTATCACTAGTTACTTGGGAGAAGAGACCAACACCCTCGTCACCACAAACCCCTTTTCAGGTTCAGGTAGTTGTAGAGAGCAATAAGGTCTCCCCTCAGCCTCCTCTTCTCCAGACTAAATAACCCCAGTTCTCTCAGCTGCTCCTCAGAAGACTTGTTCTCCAAGACCCCTCACCAGCTTCGTTGCCCTTCT
>NW_010513875.1:0-19468 GCF_000687285.1 Phaethon lepturus
TGTAGGAAGTCCCCGCTGTGATTCGGAGTAGAAATCTGATCGTTACAGATGGAGAGTCCCTTTTTCTCAGATCCAGAAGATTTTCAAGAGTTGATAGCGAATGATTTATGTTACTCATTGAGTTTAAGAGATGCAATGGATTAATTTCAAGATCTTTCCTAGACAGTCATTCATAGCATGTTGCATGTTAGATATGTGAGAAACACAGAATTCTCACTCTCCTTTGTCCTATGCTCTGTATTTGAATTTTAAGACAAGGATTAGGGACTCTCTTCCCTGGGATTTAAATTTGTCCAATCCATAGTTAAATGAGGACCAGCTATTTTGCTCCATCATCTTTATTGTAAACTTTTTTTTTTAATTATCTAGTATAGTTACCCAAACTGCAAACAGAGGATGAGAATCCACGGCCCCTCGATTCACACAATGGCCATAATTCAAACCCAGTCTCATGTCTTACATTTTATAGCCAATTCTTTTCCAGAGTTTTCCCAAGGGAATATTCTCCATTCAGTTAATCAGCAGATGACTCTCTTCCCATAGTGCAGGGAAGATAAACTAAAATGCCAGGACAAAATGTCACCAGCAACCCAGGAGATGCAGATTTTATTATGAAAATCACCAGTATCAGCTGTAATAAAAACCTATATACCACAATAAACTCAGAAGGTTCAGCTCCTGTCTCTGAGCTTCTCTGTTTGCAACAGTGCAGTGTTAGCTCTCACAGTATCTAGCAGGTGAAAACATCTGGCTAAATCACTCCTGAAACATCAAAGGTGTACCTTTTTAGCACAACTGAAAAGATGAAAACTGGTTTCCACATCCAGTGATGACTTTGGTGATGATCTTGATTGCTGGTAATCATCTTGGAAGTTGAATCCTGAGCACAGGCAAAGTCCCTGATCCATCTTCCACAAATCCAAATTGCATGCATGAATTCCACCCTCTTCCCACGCTAGCTAAATTTTATACCCAGAACAGTCTCTCATACAGAATTAACCTACTCTGAGAGGCTAAATCTTTTCACAAAAGATTTCTGAGACCTATCACATAGACCTTACGCCTACCCTTTCTCCATGCCCACCTTCCTACAGGCACACTTACCACACGCAAGTTCTAATGACCAAAGTCTCAGACCTAGATCCAGCCTCAGAATGCCAAGAAGCAGAATCAGGAAACAGATACCAAACTTGCTTGCAGGCAACCTCTTAACAAGGTCTTGAAGAGTACAACCAACCATCTATATTCAAGGCAAGCAGCTACAGCAAGTTTTCCAGTCCACACAAGAGTAAAAATAAAAATAGAGCAAGTAGGTCCAGAGATACCACAACATACCATGTTTCTTGACTGTGAGCTCTAGGTGAAGGTTGTTAGTAATTGGGACTTGTAACGTCTCCCATGTGAATGCTCTGGGCTCTAGCATCATCAAGAGTTCATATCCCAGCCTTTCCCATCTTGTGGGGGCATCTGAGGTCTCTTTCCTCTTTTTGGTCTTTCACAGATCTTGCAGAAACTAAATTATCTTGAAGGCATTTGCTCCTCTCAGATTTGACTGATGAGTTCAAGCGCCATTGAAGAAAAGAAGAGACGGAGAGAGGCACAGCCAGTGTGACAGCTCACTAAGAGATGGCCCCAGTTCTGCATTTCCTTCCTCCAACGCACCTCATCACATACACCTGCCTACCTTGTGCTCATCCTACCTTTCCACGAGGAAAATGGTCAAACAAGGGCTAGAGCTGGTGGTGGGAAAGCAACAGAGCCGAAGTGAGCAGGATGCGGAGTGCAGCATCGATGCACTCCATCTTATCGAAACACACGCTCCAAATGAAAATACTGTGGATGGAGTCACACGTTACAAGTGAACCGTTACCAAAAATGAAGACCATCCTGCTCACTGTCCTGCCCTATTCCCTGCACTGAGCCAATTCAACTCACTAAGCCAACACAAAGTCAGCCAGGTGAACACAAGCACACAAAAAAGCATTCTCCCTTAATGAATTGAACTGGCTACTCAACAGGGCACAAAAAGCAGCAGAAAGGACAGAAAAGCAAGAGAACAGGAGGCACGGGGAAGGTAGGCGCAGGACCTGCACCCCACAGCAGCAACAAGCTGCAACACCGGCCCAGCCACAACACGCAACCTCACACCACGGCAAGACATGGGTGCAGTTTCCTTCACCCGACGTTCCTGCAAACCATTTTAGGTATTGAAAAGCTGCTCATCATCTCAGTATCAGAGCAGCAGTTCCAAGTGGGAGGTTTTCTTTGTTCAGGAGAGGATTATAGAAACAACTACCCAGTGAGCAGCCCATGCCTCGTTAAGGAGTTTCTGAGAAGCACAGAGGTCACTGTTGATGGTAGCAGAGCAGCAGCAATTACAACACCATAGGCAGAATCAGCATCAACCAGCAGAAGAGCTGGCGAGGCCAAGAAACTGCCCTTAACGTAACAAGCACCAACACCGATCTTCTCCAGGTTAAAAATAAAACCATTTCTGGATGTCGGCAAACTGACAATTTTATTGTCGCCATGTCATTTGGAAAATGTTCTGCATAAAATACACACCAAAAGCAAGTAGGACAAAAAAGTTCATGTGAAACTACCATTTCCTCTTTAAATAACCACAAACAGAAAACTTTCCAGCTTATGACAGAGTCACACAGTAAAACATCCCTGCACAAGATCAGACATGACAAGCGACAACTGGAACAGGCTTGCCCAGTGAAAACTGGCTGTGCTGACAGAAGCAGGTGGACGGAAAAACAGTATGCAATTGTTTAAGACTTCTGCATCATACATGGGAAAAATACACGTGGACAAAATTAAATTAGCATGTTAGTTACGATTCCTACAAGAGTGGCTTACCACCTGAGGAGCAGCAGTTACGGCAGCGGCATGAACCGGTGCTATACTGAAAGTCTGACAATAGCTTATGCAGGAATAAGATCAAAAAGAAATTTTCAACTACTACTATGAGCTGATTTAATAAAATATAAGTTTATGAACTCAACAATCTTATTTCAGTAAAGCAGACTGAGATAATTTTCAGGGTTTGACTGCTAATATCAGGTTTGTAATTTGATAGATCTTACGGTACTGAACAGGTGATTCTAAAAGACCTCAAACTCTTATCTAGATTATTCCGCCACTGCTGCCTTCAGATGTAGAGAATTCGCTTCTCTTGTTGGCCCTTTGTAACCACCCCAAAAATCCAGATTTTTCAACAAAGAAAATGCATAGAAAGTAGACCAATCTTTACTAAAAAGGAAGCAATTCAAATACTCTTCAAAACTACCTCTACCTTTATGCAGCCAAACATCTGTCCTCAGTGCAGGTGTTCAGCGTAGACCCACAATAGTTGAAACATCTCACCCCAAATTCCCTCAAGCGGCTATACGCAAGTCCGGCAAGCCAGCAATCTAAAACTAGATACAAAGCTCAGACCTTAGGCCATCTGCAGAAATACAACAGTGCTTCCAATTTTCGTTTACTGAAAACATTAATTCCAGCAAAAGACTCTAAAAGCTTGTGGAGGAAAAACCCACAAGCAAACTGCCTGAAGTGATCAAAGATGCTCAGAACAGATATGTCATTTTTGTCCGATCTTGCTTTTCTGATCACAAGATTCTAGTTTTTAAGTCATGTTATGTGAACTCCTTCAAGACACCTTCCTCTTACAGGCACAGTTCAGAGACAGAGCTATTTACTTTTCAACATGCCAATGAGAAGGTTCTAAAACAATTATAAGGTTTTAGCATGTGTCACTAATCAACTAAGTTTTGCAAATTTCTTAACATATGGAAGGTTATTGATTACATGATTAGTTTAACTGTAGTATAGACTTTACCCTAATAACCATGTGATTATGTTTAACAGCCTACTCTCACAGTCCTTAGGCTGTGTTTGCCTCAATGCTAACACTGTAACTATGTGTAAACGGTTAATCCCAAGGAAAGCAGGCCTCGAGAAAATTAAAACAAAGAAGAGTTAAGAGCAGGGACTGAGAGATTACAGAGAACAGAGAAGGTCTCTTAACCTCGAGCATAGAGACAGACTGGCAGGAGTGCTCAAACAAGGACGATAAGAAGGAACCGCTTGGCTGAACAACAGAAGGGACAAACATCCAAGGAGAAGAAATTATCCTCAGGAGACCGGTGACCAGAAAAGGGAAAAGGGAGTGGGGGGCTACCTCCCCAAACGACCACCCGAGATCCCCGCGCATGCATGGTGTAGTTTTGCAATGCCAGCATTATGTAAATGTAATAGATAAGCAAGGAGGCGGTGATTTCTTGGAAAATGTGTGAATATTCATGTCTAAGATATGTAAAGGACGAACTTTTGTTTCAGCGCACGCATGTTAGGAGGAGATATCCCCCACGCGTCCAGTGCTGCAATAAAGATGTCTGCTTAATAACACTTTGATGTTATTGAGTTTAAATTTCTTAAGTTTGGATTTCTTTGAATCACCAAGAACATGCCTCAAACACTGGTTGATCCCCAAGAACCCCCTAAGGGTAAAACTGGATTTCCCATTTTAGTGCTCCATAACTTAGACGTCTCAGGCAGTACTTGTGCCAGAGTGGAGGTCTGATACAATTTTCAGTTTCAGCTACAAAATATGCTTCAGAAACCTATTAAATAAAACCAGTACAAATTTGAGAACTATCCCAATGGTGGAGATAATCCTAAGTTCATAATTGAAAAAGCGTAGTAGTTTTACATGCAGAAAAACCAATGAATACAGTAATCAGGCAGCTCCAAAGTGTTCACATGTGCTTAGGTGGAGCTGCTGTATTAGTACAGGTGACTTGTAAATGCAGAAAGCAGGAGTACATTCGGTGTCACTGGGACAGATGAACACATGACAGCGACAGTTGCAATTCTAAATATATGCTTCGGAAAATGTAGTTTGTTACCCTTGTTCTTAAGTGGTTTATTCTTACACTTCAAAACCTCCAAGGGGGAGGTGGGGGAGAACATATGCACAGTGCCTAGTGCCCAAATAATAACCTAACATTGACTTTTAGAAACCAACTCTTCCCCAAATAGTATTACACAAGGTAAATGCAGCTGGTGTGCAGAGAAGTCAAAGGAAGTCAGAGTTTAAAAAAGGCAGTTCAAATATAAACACTTCTGTAACACTGGTAAGGACAGACTTGACTTGTCAGAAGGAGACTCTATGCAACCAAGCAGCTTTTCTCCACTGAGACAGGGCCCACATGCTGAGGGTCTAAATCTTACAGAGACACTCACAGAGGTCAGGACTGGTTCAGAAAAGACAGATGAACTTGCAACTCCATACCTAGAAAGCCTTCGCATAAATATCTGAAAGTATAGAGTGCTGGGCAGGTTTCACCAAAATCTATCAGCATGACAGTCTCTAGTACATACCTGGGAATATACCACATACGTTCCATTTCTAACGTGATCCCACACCAGGGCCTCACCAGCTGCTCTTTCAGACTGCAGGGGGGTTACTCAGCCGCACTAGAACTCAGCTGTAGCAACTATGCTCAGTTTCTCCGCCTTGAGTAAGCCTAAAGCATGAATATTTACCTCTGATATCATCCATTAATGCAGGGCAGGAGAGGACAGAGAAGCCTCTTATCCACTCATGCCTCTTCCCGCTCCCAAACCAAAGGGTCGGACACTCGCTGCCTGTGGGGTGTTCGAGGGTAACGGGCTCCCTCCTCTCGTACAATCACAAAAACCATTTGGAAACACTGGACCACATCTCCTCAGGTCAAAGCTTTTCTTCCGCAAGGATTTATCTGAATGCTACCTCCTGAATCCCAGGATCAATAACTTAAATTACTCCTATGCCACGTCAAGTAGATAATTTTTTCACCCCAAAAAGCTGTAGAAACACAAGTCACACAGTAATGGCAACTGTGACTGTACCTTGACTTGTTACCAGATGTCTACCCCCCGCTTTTCTTTGTGGAAAAGCCAAGCTATAAACAAAACTATTTATAAAAGAAGGGAAGAAAATGAAAAGATTAAGTAGGATTGAGAGATGTTCTTTTCAACTGGAGAAAAAAGAACAGACATCTAGTTAAGTGTACAGATTCTTAATTGCTCTTAAAAGACCGTTAGGTACAAAACAGCTTTCCTAAAGCCCAGGATATGAAGCAAAGAACAAGAGGTATGAGAATGGTATTTAGACAATAAAGATACTGAAAAAAGATATTGCATAATAAAGCTGTTACAAAATGAAGTCCAACGGGTGTACTCCTTTAGCTCTCTAGCTAAAGCTACTTGGCTTGAGCCTTTTATAATCACTGATGAGGATTTTATAAAAGCTGAAATCAAAATCAATTCTTGAGAAGTATGGCTAACCTATAATGCCAAGTGATTTTCTACCCTGAGGATTTTTAGCTATTAAATGAAATACACAATCGATTCTGCAGGTATAATATTCCTGTGGCAAACTATCTTTAGTGTCACTTTACCTAGAACATTGACATTTACCACTCTTCCATTTATAAACAGCTACAAGATAAAAGTAATAAAGTTAATCAGATCTGAAGTGAACTTATTCCTGTCCCCAACTGACTTTAGTAAATACTTTTTGCTCTAGAAAACCTTATCTAGTCTGTGCCAGGTGCAAATACACAGCATTTAAGAAAAAAACCCCACACTTAGTTTCTAATAGTTTAACTACCAAAACCTGTACATCTGAAACGCCTTATGTTATAAAAACATAAAAAATAAACTCTGCGTATTTCTAAAACAGATGCTTTATAAGGTATTACAAACAGATAAGCTGTATTCTTTTCTCATTATTACTGCATCTATTCAATGCTCATTCTAAGAAAGTCTTTACAGTAAGTACACATGCATTCTCCATATTTTCATCTCTCAGTTCTCACTAGCAATGAGAACTTAATCCCCTTAATTCTCCCATTTGCAACATTTGATATAATCTTATAACAAAGTCTCCCATCAGGAAAAAAGTTGATAAAGTTTTTTCTAAAATTAAATACGCGTATTTTTCAAAAGGTATTTTAGATCCTGCTTATGCAAGTGTTGCCTCTCAGGCTATATACAAATACAACATAAGATTCAACCTGGCACATTTACAAAACTAACAATGTAAAACCTGTAGATACACAAGTATAATAGCAGGCCATCATCCAGCACTCTGTGCCTGTAGTTAAGTACAGCTTTTGCTTTTAGAAACAGTTCACAGGAGGCCAGATCCCTTTTAATTTTATGTTTTTATTACAATCTCCCCACACCTCCAAGTATAAACATTGAACCCTCCCCATTTCTCATCCCTGCCCCGCTCCCACCCACAGAAAGGTTGCATGATAAGAGACCAAGGTGAAGTGATTTAAAGCCACATCAATGCCTAACACACAGAACAAGTTTGGAGAAGGGAAAGCCTAACATTAAAAAGACGTTAAACAGCCTCTTGATTCCAAAGTATTAATAAATAAAGTATGTAATAAAAAAATTATTTTTCCCATTTTGAAGAATTTCCACAACAGAGGAATAAATTCAATAAAATAATGTAAAAGCTGTCCTTAAAATCCATTTTAGAAAACAACAGTATACTGTAGGTTGCAATTATTGTACCTATACTTAAGGAAGGAGTCATACAGCCTCAGGCTTGCTGTCCTTTTATTGTTCCCCATGCATGCCATAAATATGGCTGGTTATTGATACATCATATATATATATGATATACATACACATACATATGATGCATCTCTGCAGAGGCCCTTTCTTAAAAACAAACAAAAACATGACTCTGATGTCACAAATATTCCCTGCAATTAAAATGGAAAAATACAAAGCAAAGATTTACTTGTAAAGCTTATCACGGAGGTACCAGACTGTTCAACTGTTCTTACAGTAAAATACCACGGTAGGAAAGAAAGCCCATCCATTGGATTCAAAAGGTGCTTTTATCTGGGTAGTCAAACTACTGAAAACAGGAACAGAGCTACCACTATGCTGAAAGATCTAAGCCCCATAGTATGTCTGAAATACACAGTACTTCCAAACAAACTATGAATTCCTTTAGAGATCTGTATCACCAGTGGGGCAAGAAAACAACATCTTAATTTTCTGTTCAGATTTTATTTGAAATCTAATTCAAATTGTCAAAGCTACAAAAAGGGGGAACATTTGAGTTATTTCTGCTATGTCACAACATTCTAAAACAAAATATCACTACTGCCAGCAGATCAGTTACACACATTTCTGATGAAACTTCTAAACACAAAAATGTTTCATTTGGGAAATAGTCACAATGAAGATATTTTGTACAATATAAAACAATGACAGGTCTACAGATGCCGATACTCATGAGTATACACGTGCATTCACAAAAAAAAAATCAGGAATGCTTTTTTGTTTTTTAACAGACTGTTCAGGCACAAAAACAAAACCGCATTTCCAGTAAGTGACAGCATCATAAAAAATATTAACATTGTCAGTGTTTGCTTTTCTTTGACTTCTTGTGAGACCTGTGAGGAGAACGGGACTGAGACCTGGATTTTTTCCCTGACTTTTTAGGGGATCTGGATCGTGACCTTCTTGATCTTTTGGGTGTCCTGGAGCCAGATGGCGACCTGCAAAAAAAAAAAAAGTTATGTCGAATAACAACCCTGATTCTGTGATAATACCAACTTCTACAGTTATTTGACATTAATTTATCAAGCTAAACAAGGTAGAAAATATAGCCTATATCCATATAGAAGAGAACAGAAATGAAAAATCATGTTGAATTGTGTTATGTTGAAATACTTTTGACTGTCAAACATGGTCTGCTTGTGACGTAACCCCACAGAAAAAGTTACACTGAATAAACTTACTGTAATCTAACCCACATATAATACATTAATCTGATATAATCTAAATTGAATAACCACCATATTAACTTAAAAAAAAACCCTCAAATACTTTTCTACTTCTATTTGAATTCCTAACTTATAGCACAAGAATCTGATTACTGTAAATATGTACTATGATTTTCTGAACAGCAAATGAATTTTCCTCAGCATGTCTGAGGAATCTTTTATCAACAAGATTCTACACCTCTAAAACAAGTGGAAGCTGAACTTTTGAGTTTTGAGCTACAAAAGCATCAATACAATAATAAAATCTAACCCAAAGTTTAACATTAACCAGAGACAAATGTTTCTGTCAGTCTGGAGATTAGGCAATACCTATTTCAGAAACAAAAACCCGTAAGCAGCATCTAATCTAGATTTTTTTTGTTAAAGAAGCAAACCATGGGAGAAGAGCTTCATGTAAGCAAAACATCAGTGAAAGGCTGCATGCTTACTATAATTCTAGAAGTACTATGGGCTACAGAATATTTGTTCTTTGAAAATAAAAAGCTAATAAAGCAGCAAGGTGCTTTGGTTTAAAGCAGTATTTCTCAGTATTATCAGTAAACAGGTAAACAAGAACACAAAAAGTGAACAGTCTCGAGCCATCAAGGCAGGAGGCTGTATACATTTTAGACACCAACTGTCCAGACATTAACCAGGTACATGTAGTATAGTCCATTAGGAGATAAAATACTTGTGTGTCAAACACGTTCTGCTATAAAGCACACAAATAAAACACCCCAACAAAAACACACCTACCTACTTAACTTTCCTACAACCTGAAATAAAACAAGATACCAACTTACCTTTTGGCTTTTTTACTGACATCTCTGGGAGAATCTTTATGTGATGACCGAGAACGTGAACTCTCTTTGTGGGACCGTTCAGAGCGCTCTGAGCGTTCTGATTTTGGTGACGGAGATTTTGCTCGTCTACTGCCACTGCTGCGAGATGGGCTAGGTGAAGCACTGTGTCGTCTTTTCCTTTGTAAAGAAAGCAAATAGTTACGTACAGACACACACAGAGACATACAGAGAAGTGAAAAACGTGTATTAAGAGAATTAATTCCTTTTTGTAGATATTTTCTTTTGCCAACGTAACATTAGATCCTTTAAAGTAATTAAAATGTAGTAGGTCTTTTATTATAAAAAAAAAAAAATCAAGTTCAACATGTGCACCAGACTTTCTCGGGTTGAAAAAAAAATTAAGGCCTTTGACTCACCATTTTTTATTGCAGTGTAAAAACATTCTGTCATAGTTTCCTGAAAAGCAAGGCCTTTTACCGTACCTACACTTAATACCATGGAAGAGTTTGGCTATACAAATACTAGAAGATCAGAGTGTACAATCAACTACCCTAAAACTAGCTGTTTTGAAGAATTTATGATATTAATAACATTTAAACCACCACAAATAATTTGTGGTATGACTTCAGTACATTTTTTGGACTAATACACTGCAGTCAATTTACTACCACGAGAGTTAAATATACCCTGTTTTCAACTGGTCATTATTTTCCCATGTCTCCTCAGGGCCTAAATGAGCCCAAAGGGGATTCTATTGAAAGGGGTACGTCACTTAGGGCAGGATAAAAATGACGATTCCTTTAAAAATTTTAAGCATGTTTTAATATCCAAAGCATGGGACTTTTTTGTTGTTAGGTGGTTTTGTGTTTTGCTTTTGAAATAAGACGGCTGGTACAACGTAATTTCAAGGCTGCCATTGCATACAAAGATACTAACTGTGAGGTTTTTCCTCCCATCCACCTTACTCCATGGAAAGCCATACCTCTCTTTTCTGGTTGGTGTACATTCCTCCTTTTCCTTCTTATCTTTGGACCTGGATTCAGATTTCTCCTTGTCCTTTTTGTCTCTGTCCCGTTCTCTTTCCAACTCTTTTTCTTTTTCCTAAATTATTAGAAGCATTCATGATTTCAGATGAGGTGTGACTAATTATTACAGACAATCAAGTTAATCACAAACAGCTGAATACTGAAAGAACACAGCACGTAATCTGGGAAGGAACCAATGGTCACACTACACCCACTCTCCAAATCTTTACTACTGCTTTATACATAGAAGAAACATTTATTGTAACACAAACACTGACAAAAACATGAAAGATGTCACTTCATGTGAGAAAGTCTGAGTATCTAATTGGAAATGAACAGTCTTCAATTTTACCAATTTCAGGGAACTATTAGCGCTGTAATAGATTTTCTAAACTAAATCAAACATGAAATAATACCAGGAACCTCTTTCTACTTAAAACATATGCATTCATCTTCATTAATCCAGACTGAAAATTGAGACATCTCATAACTACAAGACATTTAATGACAAAACTAAAATAGAAAGAAGATTCTGCAATAACATCTACTCTGCCAAAAAACCCCACAAATATGGTCCATTTCTATATACCAACAGGGCTATTTTGACATACATCAAAAACATATATCCTGAGCACACCTCATCTGTCTGTCAAATAGTTAGAAAATCAATTATAAAAAAAATAAACCTAAACCATCAGCAAGTCTGAACACAGAGATCAAGAAATGTGCTTCTTTCAGTATTGGCATAAAAAAGAATTCCTTCTATGCCAAAAAATTAACAGATATTCGCTGCACAGCCCATAAAGAAGACAAAGAAGGGGTGATTTAGCTATGTGAAAGAAGCGGGGGCGAGGGGGGGAGGTGTGTAAATAACATAAGTGCAGGAAATACCAGGACAGCTACACTAATCTAGTCTCACATTTCCTTTACATGGAAGACGTACTAGTAAAATTTTAAAGTGTCCCTTATCATTATACCCACTATTGCAAACTATTGTGAGATTCCACTAAAATCAATGGGCTCTTAAGATGTGCCTAGATTATTTGATAGCATAACTAATTATTTCTTCTTGATAAATAGTAATAAGCAGTATTTTAAATAGCTGTAAGTTCCTATTTTCTTAACAATATACAATACTACTAGGAAATCTACTCTTGGAAATCTTATTCTACAGTAAATTAGATGAAAAATGATGACCAACCACCAAGTTAATGGGAAATGCAATCAGAACCAGTATTACATTACTACTATTATTATACAAACCAACTTTACTATGGCATTAAAGCAAAAGATAAAGTTATTCCCTTAACAGTGGGGTTGCTATTGTTTTAAAGAACACCTGTTATCATTATAATGAAATATTTCTTAACTAAATATTACCTTCACTGAAAGTGAAAACAGAAAAGATATTACTAAAAAATATAAAATATTGCAATCTGGTTGAACTAATTCAACACAAGGCATCTAATGAAGCTATCAGGATTACAATTTCTGGCTTTTTTAAACTACTGTCTCGCTAAATATTCTGTGCTTACTGTACAAACCACTTCTTTCTCCAATTACAGAAAACACCGAGGAAGTGGGAAGTTTTAGGATACAGCTGTATTTAAAAGGAGAGTTACTTATAAAAATTGAAGTCTTAACTGCTAACATCAACCTCTAAACATGTAAATGTCCTTCAGGGATCAACTTACTTAATTGTAAGTCTCGTTCTTCAAGGTACTGTGCAAAATTACTTTAGTGAATTAGTCAGATATTGAGCACCAAATAGCGCAAGAACAAAGTGACAGACAAACACCTGGTGAGAAATGCCTATTTGTATTTAGCTTCCAAGAAACTGCATGGGTACCTAACTTCACCATTGATCTGTCAGACTGTGAAAACAGATTAGAGAAGCAACTGCCACTTACTCTCTCTCACTAAATGCATTGCCCAAGCAGGTTACATGTTCTTTCGTTGTTTCAGAGATTCAAGCTGACGTGACATCACATATATGATGCTAATTTTTAAAGCCACTCTGACTTCATAGTCCAGAGAGGACTACTAAAAACGGTAATGGTACAGATTTACTTTTAGATGACAGTATGAGCTGGAATTATCCAGGAAATCTTAGACACTGGAGAATCAGAAGAACATACGCTGCTTAATACTATTCTTTCTCTTCCTTCGGAAGCTTTTAGCACAGTGGATCAATTACAAAAAGCAAAATGAAAAATCTGATTAATATCTTCAATTGACTGCTCTCCCTTTCCTTTCCCACACCTAACTTCCCAAACCTAAAGTTTGCTTTATGGAGTAGATTCGGAAGTGACCTCTTTAAGGTTTCAGTACATTCTAATGATACCCATCTGTACCCATCTGTACAGTGTGAAATACTACATCATTTTGATTAAAAAGAAAGATATCTACTCTGCAGAAAGCACTTGGATTTAGACATGCAGTTTGACATTACAGTAAATTTTAACAAGAACCACGTGTTGTTATACTTAATGCCACCTTACATTTGATGAACTCAATAAAAGCCTATCACAGAATCAGAGCCAAACATAAAGAACATTTCTTACCCTCTGGAGCAGCTTGTCTCTATAGTGTTCAACCTGTTCCTGAAAACTCTGGCCTGGTTTCTTGGGTCTTTTCCCAGACTCTAACTCATCCTGAAACTTCATCACCTTAAGCTGTGAAAATAATACTGACCATTAGGTTATTGGGCTTATTATTATCCAGTTAGGCAGGTGGCTGAAAATGAAATTTCCGTGATTTATAATCTGTGTTCTTCATTCTTTCTATACGAGCTTGTGCACAAAAAGATACTAACTTTATTTAAACTGGATCAAAGCAACAAAACCACATACTCATCTGCAGGCACCTGCAGTTGTTTATAGACATGTTACAAACTAAAAATAAAGGGATTTTTTTTCTGTTATTCTACTACATTCTGTTCCCATCATTAGAACACTGCACCCTTATATTTCTTAGATCATTATCTGTTTTTTTTTCTTTCAAAATGAGATCATTTACTGTAGGTGTCAATATATTGTTTCAACTTCTCTTGTCTACTTCAAGTTTTCCTTCAGAAACTGAGTATTAAAATCAAATGACTGACATAACTAGGACATAAAACAAATGCATCTCCTCTTCAGGGCTGTTTGCACAGAGTGGCTGATTTAAAAGATGTGATTTTTACTAACATAATATTCTTCCATGTGCTATCAAGCTTAGCAACAAAATTCAGTTCACTAGTGCTGCTAAATGTAACACTAAATTTACTGAGATAATATCCCCAACTGAGTCATAAAGTTAAGCAAATGTCAGTTTTTCCATGTAGATGATTTTTTTTCCTAATATACTAAAACCTTTCTGTAAGTTTATTTACATCATAAAACTTCACTCACATCTCAATTTCTCAATTCTTTATTCTCACTGACATGGCCTTTTACAAACAATCGTTCAATTTTTTTGGATGAGGTGGTATCTTTTTTTTTGGGGGGTAGGGAGGAGCTTGGTAGTAAGTCATGTTGTATTTGTCAACCCTCTTCCAAATGTTTATGCTCTGATCCTACTACTGTATTTCCTGTTTCAATACTGACCTGCAGATTCATATATGTAAGAATAGATTTTTCCAGTGCTTGAGGTTTCATTTTTAGTGAACACAAAATATTTCTCTCTTGAGAAATATTTAACTCTTCCACACTGAAAACACACAAAGGAAAACCATGTCCCTTTTTACTGTATGAAAGGATTCTTATTCTCCAGGTCCTTAATTCCCTAATATGAAGTAGGAATTAAAAAAAAAAAAAAAAAAAAAAAAAAAAAAATCAAACTCTAAAGGTTTCTTCTTCCCTCTCAAAAGCAGGAGGCCAGACTGGATATGAAGATACTGTATATTCTGATCAGCCCTTCCAATTACTGACTGAGCAGAAAGTAAAGGTATCACAAAAACTATCTAATCACAAGAACAAATCCGTTAAGAAACATAAAACCCAGGCAAGGATAGCACTACTTTGAACAGGATCCCCTTCAGTTACAGAGCTTATACCAACAACACATCTTCCATTTTAGTATCAACCATGATGAAGCAACTCGGGGAGGGGGGGGAAATCAAAAAAGGCATTGCTATCTTGTACCACAGTAAATTTCTGACCAACGTTCTGCTTACCTCCCTCCTTTACAGAGTACGCTCTACCTATGGCTGAGCGTTTTTCACTTTTGCTTACAATTCAGCCAATGGGAAACTGACATCATCACTTGTCACATACCACTCCGCCTTCCATAAAGGCACTTTTATCTCTCCCCCCCTTCAGATGCAGAAGTTTCAAAAGCAGGAATACCTCTTAGAACCATACATTGTGTCACCCTGTACCACCTCTGCTAGTAAGAAATCAAGATTGCATTCTCTACCATTGTGTGAACTCCAAGGCCACCGGCTGCTTAGCACACCAAGTACCGAACAGAAGGAGCACGGAGGAGGCTTAGCTGATCCAGAAGGCCTCTGGAGCTGTCATGGTATGAACATGCCCATAAGACTTCTACTTTGTTTTCCCAACTAAATCACCCAGATAATTAAAAACAAAACCAAACACAAAACCACACACAAAACAAAACCCCATTTTTAGGAGATCCAGTTTCTTCACATTTTTTAGCCAACAAAGCTATGATACTATCTCTGTTTAACCGCACTTTGAAAGCAAAAAAGCATAAGACTATAGGCCAAAGTAACCTATAATGAAAGAAAACTAGGCATCTGATCAACAGGCTTTACTGGATTTAATAAGCTAATCTGGATGCAAAGAAATGCTGAATTTCTAGCAGCCTGTCTTACATGCATGTCTCACAACCCACTGCTGGCATGAAATTTAAAATGCCAAGAGAAGCAATTTGCACGTAACTTCTCCAGTAACCATAGGCAAAGGGCAGGGGGAAAGGCGGTCATTAGCAGGTGCCTAGAAGGAGAGAGGAAAACCAGGAACAGCCTATACAATAACCACTGGCTCAACACCACCCCAAACTCCAACTATGTATGGTTGAGTAACACCATATGGTTTCCTGAGACAGCTGTGGTCTTTTACAGACCAATCATCAATAGATCTCTCTTCCACATACTTGCTGTATCTCCCTTTGAACCCCAGTAAACTGACTCCTTTTAGAAAGATGCTGTGGGTAGCGGAAGTCAGCTCTAGTACATTCCCTGGAAAAGGAGACTAGATGTTACAAAATGCTGAGATGACAGCAACAGCTCACTACGGAAAGATCCTTCTTTTCCATGCTCCTCCTCACTCCTGCACTCCAAGCAAAGGGGTCCCCCCTCTAGCCTGCCCTTGCAGCACCTGCAGTGCTTGGCTGAGCCTTCCATAAGCCAGATCAATTCACTAAGTCAGCAGAAGCCCACCCCCCACCTTCCATGGTTTTTTCCTCTGCATTAGTGAGATGGATTGGCTCAGGGGAAGAATGAGCAAGTGCCAGAGCACACAGGTAGGACCAGGATATTCCCTTTCAGCAGAGGTAAGCAGTTAGACCACATCAACTCATCCTACACCTTCATGTATAGCAGCTTTTGCTACTTGCTCTAGAACACCACCACCGTAAATATGTTTTTTTAAAAAAACGAATTACTTAGGTCCCAAAGTTCAGAAAAGAATTCTCTAAAGAATTACAATGAAACGTACTTGTTTCATTATCTCCCTTCACCATTTCACTATTGATAGCATCTTGGCTGTAGTGAACACTCTTATTGATCTTTTCAGGTAGAGTACACAATGCTTATATTTGTATCATACAGTTCCAGATACACCCTCGAGAAAGTGATCCTTAAAACTTAAGGCTTAAATCTGCTTCAACATCTAATCGATGAATTTTGTAAGCATTCCACTTTGTAAATGTGCATTTATAAAGACCTTACACATTCTCATTGAATTGGTTATTCTTTAACTATTCTTGTCCAACAGACAAAAACTACTAAGCTTGTTCATTCTTAGGAGTAGATATATTGACTTTACCTAGACTATGTCTGGAATCGGTAATATGCATGGTATTATGGAAGGGGAAAATTTTTCAGAACCCTGTGCCAAAACTTTGTAATACTAATCTTTGACACAGCAGTCTTCCACAGCACAGAGAGTTTAGAAGTTTTTGGAGAGTGCAATGCAGAACCGTCAAATATCACTGGAGTTCCCGTGAGTAATCTCTACTATATGCTCTAATGCAGGAATCATATTCTCACCTAACCATGAGGATTTATCTCTTGTAAATTCAAGACAAAACAGTTTCACAACATGCCTCTTGTCTACTGGTTCTCATCTTGAGATTTCCCCCCCTCCCCAAACTCAGTTGAGGAGAGTTTAAAAGATTTAGCCTTTCCTACAAGTTGAGGCCTTGATTACAGACTAACCAGTAAGCCATCAAGTTACGGAAAAGGGTAACATCTTGCTACCATGGTTCAGGGAAACCACAGGCTGACACAAACTGAAGCCCCCCCTTTTCGCATTTTGACACAAACAGGTGCGCCATGGGCAGCCTCCCTCGCTTAAAAAGAATGCATTTTCAAAAAATGTTCTTGGCTTTTTAATTTTCTGCTGATACTGTGTCCATAGACTGGTTTTCAAGTGGAAAAAAGGCTTTTTCACAAGAGGTTATTCCACAGTTATACACCCTCAGAACTTAAATGGCCAGGTTCAAACACAACTTATTTGGGGTTAATTAGCTGCATACTACATACTAGGATTAACTAGGAAGTTAGTCACCAGATGCTTGATGAAAGATAGGAATTTCTGCTTGATATATAATTGCTCTCAAATCTAGACTGATTACAGGCAGGACACACATCCAAGCAGACCAAAGTGTTTTGTTTTTCCTTAAAACAGACTCGCCCCAACAATTGCTACAAGTCCTAGACTCTACCAGAAGCAAAACAAAATATTTTTTTGAAAGCTTGAGTTTTCCAGCAAGTCTATGGGCAGTGGAATTTCTGCAGCTACAACATTATCAACAACAGATGACAGCGATACTGATGTACACATGTGAAATACCTCTGCAGCCATAACAGCCCTCTGGCATGCTCAATCACACTCACAGGATGCCATGTGTCTTGGAGCTAGGCAATTCCTCGCTTTTGTCTTTGTGTAAAATAGAAGTAGATTCAAAGATTTCAAATAGACCACAATCTGCTGATTTAAAGATAGTCATTACCTTCTAAGGAACAACTGCTATAAATAGCAAAACTATTGGTTAAGCAAGAATCAATTTGTCTCACTTGTTATTTAGCTGCAATTAGTAGGATGTTTAACTGGAATATCTTTTTGCGGTTTTGCAGTGGCCTCAAATGAGCCCAATACAGAAACCTCCAGAGACTGTAAAGACCAAAGGGTTATATTGTTCTAGTGACAATTACAAGCCTCTGATAGCTCCTATGACTTGATACAAAAGCAAGTATTCTGCATAATAAGCACCATAAACCAGAGAAAGAAATAATGCAAATGGTATGGAACTTCAGTTTCTTGACAAAGGTATACAGGGCCTTGAAATCCAGAACAGGCTTTGGATACAATCTGCTCTTGTGGACTATGCTTAAGCTATTCTTTTCCTGTGCTCTAAGTCATTCTCTGTTGGAGACTGAATACCACCCTAAAGAACTTTGATTTTGTCTGGTACAGCAACTCATACCAAGAAAGCAATGAGAGTAACCTCCTTTCCTTTGCAGCAAAACTTCTTTGGCTCTTGGTAGAAAAATAAATTGCATCTCAAATACCATGACACTTTGGGGGGGGTTGGTGGGGGTGTTAAAAATTAAGCAATCAAATGCTACTCTGAGGTCTCAGGTGGCTAACACAAAGGTGGGTGTGAAGGCAGCTACCAAAGAGGACAAATCTCCTGTTTGACCCTTTTGGAAGCACTGATACATCTGGATTTGTGAAGAGTCTGCCTCCTGCTGCAGATGAAGCCTGCACTGTGCTTTTTTGGGGTAGGATTATAAAATCTTGCATAACAAGATGGGAAGGGAAGTAAAGTACCTTAGAGAAAGGTCCAAGGAGGAAAATGCTGCTTCATTTTGTCTGAATTTTTGTACGCACTGAGGAAACAAGCTTAATGAACAACTTAAGCAATGTAAAATTCCCGTTTTTCTAACACTCCACAAAACTGAGGTCTCTTTACAAAGAAGAATACACCTTTCTATGTCCCTGAGGCAAAGACACACAGACACAGGCACAGCACTGTAAAGAACATTCTGAAATTTGAGTTATAATGCAAAGCAAAGTACCAATCTTTCTACACACACACCAAAAAAAAAACTAGTAAAGAAATCACTGTCCTTCAGTGTTACGAGAAAGCCTTTGCTCTAGCCAAGTTCTGGAAAGAATTCACACTTCAGCAAGGTTAACAGCAATATGGAGGAAGGCAAACAAAGGGTTAATAACTTGCCTTCTCTGATAGCACTGCTCTGCTGGCTGTGGCCAAAGTTTGTTTTTTACTGCACTTTTCCCCTCCCAGCTGACAAACTTAATTTACTACCTGTGCCAAGAGAAATAGTTGTTGTTTGTCTTCATGAATTTCCAAAAAAATGCATGAAAAAAAAAGTTTTGCAGCTTCCCTGGTAGTCACTGTGTAAGCTGCTAAAGAATCACACCCCCCACCCCCCCGCGCGCAAAGATTTTACACAACATTAACAGTGTATATTACATGTCATAATTGCTAAAGATGGTAATTGTTGTTGGTTTTTTTTTTCTCAGTTCCTCCCCTCGTATTTAATACTGGATGTGTTCTTTGGCAGGGACTGGGTACAAATTAAGAAGAAACTTTG
>NW_010513875.1:19499-39058 GCF_000687285.1 Phaethon lepturus
CAGGAATGCTTTAAAGTAGTATAGGGAGTACTTTTCCTGTCAATGACAAACTTGAGGAGAAATTTTAAAATTTAAGTACTTCTACGTGGTGTCTGAAATGTTCTGAAAATTAAAAGAACTACAATCCTTTTCTGCTGATTCCAAAAGTCTGAAACTGAGATGGTAATTTACTTACCACAAAGAATAAAGATGGAAACATGTACTTGAAAACCTCAAATATTTACCACCTAAAACCGTTAACAGAGGATACATTGATGAAAGAACTTAGAACACTTGTGCAGTGTAAAATTGACAATGGTTAAAGTAAATCACCTCCTAATCTGCTTCCACAACTGCCAGGAAAATATCTATAAAACAGATACTCCATCTGAAAGAAGCCCTTTCCATAACCACTATAATCATTATTACAGCAAAATGAAAACTAGTTTCACTTGTACTTTCGTTAGTCTAACATTACATATTTTCTACGGAACTACTGCCACCATGAGTCAAGTCAGACATAAATCCCATTTAGCTTTTCTCAAAACTCACTTCAAATGGCTATGCATCATGAACTTTCAAACTGCTATACAAAGCAAGAGGTTTCTAAGTGCTTAGTTTTTCTCCATTAATTTTAATAATCTGAATTATTAAACAGAAGCATATTTGGGAGAAACAACAGTTCTGACATTATTTTAAAATATTATTGCTTGTACATCTTAAAAGCACATTATGGGTCTTTGCTAATGTCTGATTTTAGCTAATACATTATAGCATAAATAGGTAGGCAGCCACAATTACATCTTCAAAATATTACCCAAATTATAATCTGTTACTTGGAGATGCTATAACTGCAACAAGTAGTTTAACAGCTTCTTAAAATCATTTTAATACACTGAACAGAAGGTACAAGAATTTCAGTATTCAATGTATCAGGGAGTTTAATACTGAGTACAAGTGGAAAGCCACATGCAATTTTAAATCTGTTTTTGTATGGCACTGTATGACAGAAAGGCTTCACTACTAGACAAAGCTCACGCTAAATTCAAGTTCTAGTTACCTTCTCAGTCAACCACAAGCTCCGAAGCCAGCATGAAGACATAAGAATCTGCGCTCATCAACCCTAACAGCTATACTAACGCATACGCTTGAAGAAAGAATAAGAGAACGAGCGAGCCCTATAAACTGCATCTACTACTTTGATGTCTGACACAGTGAAAAGAGCAACTTTTACATGCCATAAAATACAGACACTTCAAGGCAAGAGACAGAGAGAACAAGAAAGGCGTAGGACTAGGCCACATCCAGAAGTCACTCCCATTTGTCAAGAGGAGGAAAGTGTAGACGAATCCAAGCAATCTAAGGCCACCAGTAGTACTGAAAAAGAAGAGTAATTCTCAACATGCAATACCCTGACACAATTTAAAATTTTTTTCCTGCATTATTTTGAAAGCCAAAACAAGACAAGGCAAGGCTGTAAACAAACATACCTTTATAAAAATACACTGGACTAAAAAACCTACTATATAATAGAACCATCATTATTTCAGTAAATATAACTCCCTATTATATGTAGAGAACTAGGGGAGGAGAGAAGGATTGGAAAGGTACAGAAGAGTGGCACAAAACACCACATGCTGACCTCTATCTCTCGGAGTTTGGCACGCTTTTCTTCACTCATTTCTGAATATTTGACTGATGATTTGGATTCAGGCATTTCTTCTTTAATAGGATTGGAATACATGTGTTGCTCTTCTGACTTAGAGCTCTGAGTATCTTCCTCATCTTCACTCTCTTCTTCTTGACTTTACAGAAAACATAGAGATTTAACTGATATATACATATATATTAAGACAATTATCTGTTACAAAATTTACCATCTCTCCTATTTAGTTTCTATGATTAGTTACTGGTTTTGCAATGTTAAGAAAGATTATGTTATGTAAAAGTCTGCAGCTACAAAGCAGTCTCCATCTGCGACACAGTTATCTTAGTATTTTCATTTAATCAAATCGCTAGTTTTTATTACTCAGATAATTTACACTTTTCATATAAACAGTGCAAAACAATTCTTGAAATTTACGATCACCAAATCCATACCTAACTCAGCTACAAAACAAGCCCACTATCTCAACAAAATCTCTTTAAGTGCTGTAATTGGATATAGTAAGTTTTATAAAAGAACAAAATTTACCACACTTTTGCTTTTTGGAGACAAACCCAAGACATGGCAGATATTCAAAATTATATTCCCAGACTGGCCACTAGAGTGCTGCAGTAGTACATGCAATGCAGTAAGATCTTTAAAGCATTACTAATAGATGCTCTCAGTTGTCTAAAGAACAAAGTAAAAAGACTGCTCAAAAACAACAGATGGCATGGAGTCTATTACCATCCAAAGAAACATATATATCAGAACATTTTTCACTGTGTGTGTGTCTCAAAAGCAAAAGGCAGAGGTTTAGATACATTCATACATACCTGACATCAAGATTTCCCAACTGTAAAATACTACTACCTTAGTTCTTACTATCTGACATTAAGTTATCAAATCAGCTTCAATTTAAAAATTATGGCTAACAACTCTACCAAAAGGTGTAATTTATCATGTTAGAAAAAAAATTATGGGGGATGAAAAGTTGATGCACTATAGTCCCGATTTCTATCAATTTTCTTATTTTCCTACTTCCAGAATTTCATTTTTGTTCTGCTCTAATACATACGTATCTCATAGGGAGTTCCTAAGACACTCAACTTTGGAGGCAGAAAATGAATGTTTTAATCAGAATGAAAAAGTATTTACTTTTGAATTTCCTCCTCCTCAGATTCTTCATGTTGGTCAAAAAGCTCCCACTTAGAAGTAGTAACAGCTAGAAGAGACAGTAAGAGAATTTTAACAACAGAAAAAGCTATCAGTCTGAAAATTAGTATTTGTAGATATAATAAAAATTACAATGTGATACAATTTACCAGCATCTAGCACTTAATACAGACCTTCTATTTCATAGAAATACTCAAAACTGCACATTAGCAGAATATGTACATTTACAGAGCTATTCACTTACACTGCGTATCATGTTTCAGTGAATCCTTCAAAAGCAGCCAAGTATTTGTCAGCTTGTAAAATCTTGCCTTCCAAACAAATATTTAGAAAGACTGCCAATCACATACCCAAATTTTTTTTTTTCAATACTTCTCAATGAACTGGAAATTATTTTTAAAAGGTTGGTACGTTATTGAAGTAGAATAACAAAAACAGAATACACTATTTTCTTGACTGAAGTAATAACCAAGAAAAAAAAGTTACAATTGAAAATCCTACTGTATTACTACAGAAATGGTATTAGCACTTTTAAACAGATCAGTTGAAAGTAATAATGAAACAGATTAAGTGACATTAAGCTTTCATTTTACTTAGGGAAGTGTTTTAGTTTAATATATACTTTGAAAACTAACCTTGAGCTTCCAGTTCTGATTCATCCACTGCTTCCCATTTTGAAGGGGCAACTTTAAATATAGGCTCATTCTTTTTTGAGTCTTCAGCTGTATCCACTGTTGGAGAGAGACACAGAAAGATAATTTCCAAAGCTCTTCAAAAGTTCAAAAGTAAAAATCCTAATAGAACAATCAGATTTAACTACTGAAGCATATTATACTGTTTCATTATTTGCAAAGAAAAGAAATTAGGATTTGGAACCTGATGTGCATAACATGAGAGGACACCTACTGTGTCTCTGAAGTAATTACAATCTCAAAGGAGTTTTAAAACTAATTCTTCCTAGAACAAATTGAAATTCATCAATTCAACCTTTTACAAAGCTACATGCCATGCTAATTCTTGGCTGTACTTATAAAAACTACTCGGGGCGGGGGGGGGCGGAGGGGGAGGAGATCATAAAAATTGAAGATTCCATTTGAAAGTAAAATTGAAACATTTCATACAAGGAACTCCATCAAGATCATCATCCAGTGATTTAATTGGGACTCCATCCAGATCATCAATAGGAGCAGCATCAATAGGAATTCCATCCACATCTTCTAGGGGAGCACCATCAAGCTCTTCCTCAATGGGAGCACCATCAAGATCATCAGGTACTTCCTGAAAGCAAGTAGTTGCAAGAAAGTTGTAGAAAGCAAGTGTTTCAAGAACAAATCTATGTTGCTTTTCTTTACTTCTGCATCTATTGATTTATTTCTTTTTAAAGGAGTAGCTTTAAAAATACTTAAACCCCAAAACCCTCAACTTTAATACTTTTTTTCTACGAAGTACAGTTGCTTATACAGGAAAAATACAATATCCTCCTATAAAAAATTATAAGCAAGAACATGGAATTGTCCACGTTGCCCACAACGTACTGGAAGCTTTACAATACCTATATACAAAAGAAGAGATATTAAGCTGAGGTTTACCTCAAAACAAGCCAGTTACAGTCAGATAAATTACACTTCCTACATATGAAAGATTCCCTGAGAACAGTAATCTGAACAACTGACAGAACTAAATGATAAATACACCTACATATTCTAACTTGTTAGGTACAGGCACTGACCTTCATACATGCATATTCACCCTGCTCTACTGCTAACGGAAATAAGCTAACCTTCCAATTATACTGTAGGTCTCCCTCCTGCTGTTCCAAAAGGCATGTTTCCACAGTTACAAATGAACTTATCCCAAACATATGTCCATTTATTAGTGTCCACTGTCTTGATTCTCTTAAATAATATTTATACATAACTGTAAGTGGACTAGTACACATTCACTCAGTGCTAATGGTATTCTAGAAATTTTAAGCATAGAGCTTCAAAATATTGAATTGTTTATATGTCACTATGCAATCTACTAAAACTCACTACATATTCCGTTTAAAATATCTCTTTTTTTTTTTTTTTTTACAGAGGTTAAATGCTGTAGCACAACTATAAACTTAGCAACTTACTGCTCTAACACAGCAAAGATCAAAGTAGAGTACCACCAGCGTAAACAGTCTATCACAACCTTCCTCTCAAACTAAGAAAGCTCAGATGGCTCTATTACATCCAAATTTGACACTCACACAAAAAGGAAATGGATTATTCAGGTAGCCAGATGCCAAGCTATTTAGAACTCTCAGAAATTAAAACTAATGCCTGAAATTCTAACTCAAAATTCACAGACAGATACTACAGAGCATTTACAATACAAACGAATACCTGTCGTTCTGTACTAGTCTTTGTTCTCAAATGGTTTCACAATAGAACTGCACCACAGCACCTAATCTACAAGCAACAAATGCATAGATTTAACAGTATTTGCATCTGAAAATATGTGTTACACCTGTATTTAAGGTGTATTCACCCTAACAGAGATATCAAAATAATCCTTGCCATACCTATTTTATATTTATATGCTTTCCCTCACCATCTGCTAGCATCACTACCAAGGTCACTTACCTCCGTTTCTTTATCTTCCATGATATTTACAAGCCCCAAGAAAATATTCTGTAGTTTGATCAGAAATGGTTCTGGATAGATCGCCCAGTCCTCCCATGCTCGGAAGCATGTCATTACCCGTTGCTAGAAGCAACAGAAAAAAAACCATGTTAACAGATTTGTATTAAGAAACTTTAAGTGATCTGAAATACACCACAGAGAACTACTACTGTAGACAGATAGTCTTAAGTCGCTCCATACTAGAGTATATTACAGTGACACCATGCTGGGCAAGACTCGTAATTCTACAGAAATATGTATAAAAGAACTACTCTTTAAAAAAAAAAAATCTCATTTGGGTTTCATTTTCCCTTTAAATTCCTGTCACATTATCAAATTTCAGCTGTTCACAGTTCCTATCCAGATAGTAAATTTCATTCTGCCCAGATGTTTATAGCAGGTGTCTCTACTAAACGTAACAGAAGATATCTTTCCCTTTGTAAAATAAAATAACTAAAATTAATACTGGCTTATTCATCTTATTGAACTGAAATTGTGTTCCTACTTTCATTTTTTGTAGAAGCGAAATATATTTCAAATCATGGGCTTCAGGTCAAGCTTGATGCATTAAATGTGCCTGGAGATTTAGATTTTTTAAAAAAATCTACTGCCTGTCTTTACCATACAATTAATAAACACTTTTGAAGTAGTAGATAACTAAAATTGATTCTCAATCTAGAGCAATTGGGAGCAGAGAGGCAGGACAACCAGGATAAAAACCTTAATACAGAAAAACTAACTACACTGTAAGCTTTGTATTTAAAGCTTCTGATTTAAAGGAAAAAAAGAAATGTAAAAACATCTTTTAGGCAGGAGAAGGGTAAGTTAGGCTGACCATGAGAATGGTAAGAAGCAAAGCACTGTCTCAAAAGTCACTCTCAACTACCCATGGTCAGACTGCTTATCAGACCTCAAAAAATAAAGTCTAACTGTAACAAAAATGTTTAGAAGGCAACTTTATGCTGTTATGTCCAGTAGTTTCTTTCCACACCGACCTGCCCAAATTTATTTTTGAAACTGAAATACAGGTGGTCCAAAAATAATCAAAAAGCTAGAAGACCTTGTTTGCAATTACTAGACAGATATCCTCTCAACTCCACAACCATGCATCTAGCGGTACACTTCAGCCGTTAGATGCTAATTTTCTTCCTTAATTTCCAGGCTATCTTTACAAGAGAGAAAACGTCATTATTTAAAAAACAAAAAAAGGCTTAATTAGGAAGCTTGAGGTTTAAACCACCTATCATAGTATGCAATCTCTTGTGCAGGAACAGCTCTTTATTTGACTTCTATGTCATGTAAATAACGATGAAATACATACCTTGAAATTTTCAGACTGTAAATGGCCTTGTATTGTACGGTAAGTAGCATTGAGATCAGAGAATATCTGACATAATTTTGTTTCAAAACTAGAATTAAACATATACATTTCTTTAGTTAAACTTTGTAATATATGTTTTCTGGACATACATAATTCACGAAAATACCTGGGACACAGGACTCAAAAGTACAAGGTTCTGATCCCTATAGTAGCCATGAACTGAACTATAAAGCAAATATGATTACTATATATTAAGTCACCTTGGACAACAACAGAACTGTGAAGGGAGATCTTCACATCTGCTGCAGTCTCTTTATACAGCCTGGAAAGATTGGAGGAGGATAAGAGGAGTTTTACAACCTTACATACAACAAAAGAATTGTCTCAAAATTCAATTTGTATTTTTAAAAAATTCTTAGTTATGCTTCTATCCTAATTTACTGAATGAGGCCCTCAATGAAAGCACACTGAGTAACAGCTGCCTAGCTTCCCTTGAGCTCCTCTCAATGTGCAAGGAATAAACTGGCACAGGAAAGACACTCTGCAACATGAAACATCATTTGCAGTCGCTAGCATTTTGTAACACGCTGAATATTCCCCATCATGCTACCATAACATTAGAGGGACTCCAGGAAGTGGACACAAATATCTAAATAGGACAAAGGTACTCTCCCTTCGACATTCTTCCTAAATTCTACTCAGCACCTTAGAAACAAAGCATATAATCTACTTATGAGTTCTCCAAACTTGATGAAGAATTAAAAAACACCTTTTAATGAAAAAATTTCTATTTAGAAAATTGACTTCTTCATACTGATTATTTGCTATACCATACCTTGAATATTATCTACAGGCTCCCCCTCTGTAAAGAGGCACATAAGTTATTCTCGCCTCTATGAGGTTCCATGCAAGTGGTCCTTTGCATAGAGCATATACATTTTTTGCATGACAAAGCAATCCTATGCACTAATATGCTACATCTTTTACTTATATCTCTTTGCATGAAAATGTACCATCAATGTTGTAACAGTATCCTCATAGAAAAGTGTGAATTTCTCTACAGCCACATGTATCCAGCGATGTACAAAACTGAATATAAGGATACATATATTTTTTAATCATCAATCACCTAAAACATTATACTTACAATTTCCTATAGTAGGAAGCATTGGCAACTTTAGCTGAAGAGTTGTATAACACATCGGATACCAGATATAATCTCGCTATCTACAATAAAGAAAGTTCAAAACAAGATAACTCTAGAGTTTAAATTACCCTGAAAATATATGTATTTTTCCAGAAAGAATACAAGATATTTTAAACTATCTAGAAGTATCAAATTAGAACTAAGTGTAACACAGACATATTGTTAATAAACATGCTACGAGGCAAGGAGCCCCCGGTTATGCTACAGGGTACTAGCCACTGTAACATCGTATTACCTAGTATCACAAAAGGACAGATCACAGCATTCCAATTTTTATTTCCTTGTCTGAACAGACTATTGTGCTGCTTTCAACTTCACAGTAAGGCAGATTATTTACAAGCAGGTTCAGAAAAAATAAAAATATATTAACAAAATCCTACAGGAAACAAGCATACTTAAATGCAAGCCCATGCTTTAGTACAAAACCTCTATGTTACTTCAAACTCATGAAATAATCCTTATAAATTATATACACATGCTGTTAAGTGAGCTCTTTCCCCAAAATAAAAGATTATACAAAACCTCCACACCTTCTTAGGAAGAGGAGTCTTCAGAATGGACAATGATTCTGTAATGCAGTCTACAATTTCTTCAGCAGCTTCCGCATTATTTAGACAGAAAACCATTGCATCACCAATATCATTCTTCCGTGGTGTTAATCCACGCAGAATTTCCTCTAATTTGTCCCTCTGTCTGAAATATCAGGAATTTTAATACTTTCAATTAAAAATTAAAAATACTTTGGGGAATTTCCATTTAATGACATTTTTTATTTTTACATCTTTAGGATAAAAACAATTTTAAATATTTTTATATTCTGTTGCCTGAGTCTTTTCAGTGACTCATGAACATATGCATCTACATTACATAAATAAAGTGCAAAAAATTCCCACTCAAGTCCTGACTACATACAGAAATCAAGGAAAAATAACTTGAGAAATACCTTATGCAGCAGATCAGTATCTCTACTAAAGTAATTATCCTTTGGGATTTAGTTTAAGCCTAAATCAAAATGGATAAATCTAAAGCATGCAAGTAATTTCTGCTGTGGAATAAGAAACACTAGATTCAGAAAGCTAGTAAGGAGCAATTATTTCAGGTTTTCCTTGACCTTGATATATAGAGAACACTCTCAAAAGAGTATCTTTTTGCGCCTTTCAAAAAGAAGATAAAAAATACATTCTGTATTAAAACCTCAAAAACCATAACTGGTATCATAACTACGATGAAAAGTATAAAACAAGAAAAAATTCCACATGCTAAGACGACAGTTGGAACAATAACAGCAAAATTAAGAAAATCATGTATTTCCACTACCACAGCCATCCCCACCACACTTGCAATTCACACCAAGGAACCCTGATGATCTGCCTCTTCCCGCTTATTAACAAGTACTCCAAATTTTAATTTCTGATTAACAGCACTAATAAGTTTAAGATTATAATAACTATTTAGTTCATGAGATCATAACCATGTTGAGAAAGGTGCTACATACCCCCAACAGATAGGAACAAAAAAAGGCAGGGGGGGGAATCTCATCTTCCCAATCCCCTTCAAATAAAGGGTAAATAACAATTGGATTTAAAGGACTCATTGTTCAATGGTGACAAATCTAACCAAATTCAGAACGTATTCAGCACCAAGTACCATCAAAAAGACTAACTGAAAAGCACTGAGGTTAAGAGTTTCTAAGTAACATTATGACAAGGATGACACCATTTTAGGGATGACATATTCTAACTACAAAAAACACAACAGGAAAAAAACAAGCAGATTAGAACAGCACTATAAACTGATGGAAGTTCATACTCTTCCTTAAGTGCACCCTTCTTGTTTGGTTCCTCCACAAAAGCTTCCGTTTCTTGCTCTTCTGACATCCCATGCAAGTATGGATTCAACGGTGGTGGCCTCCAGAATGATCCATTTTTGAACATACGGAAATCTTCTGTCCTCCACTTTGTTGGAGCATCTCCCTACAAAAAAACAGCAGTATTTCTATTTTGGTGTTCTTTTATTTCATTATGCCTGAAGTTATGAATTGTCACTAAAATTCAACTTGCCTGAAGAATTGAATAAAGCTTCCATCTATAATATACATGGGCTGGAGTCTGGTTTTCAAATAAAAACCTAAACCAAAGAGCAAAGAAAAGACAATTATTTAATTGAAGCAAATTCAAAGGAAGTAATAAAAAACATGTAACAAAACCCTGTTCAGAATCGCACCTCAGCTACCAAGTGAACTCGAAGTAACTAAAATCACGTACACCTACAGCACAGCTGTGCAGAACAAGCGCAACTGCTCCACACACATACATATGCAATCTGCAAAGCAGAGTGCAGAATTCCACAAAGGCACAGCATTTCTCAGAAGTTAAAAGCAGAACAAGCAGGCTCAGAAAGAACAACTGTGCAGCCCCACGGTAAAGTAGAAGAATCATCAGTGCAAAGAGTCAGTATCAGAGCAACTGCAACCTCAGCACAAGTGGTGCAGGAGCTCGTAGTTATACAGTTAGGTTGCTCAGATCGAGTACTAAATGACTTGAAGTTTTCCACCATTAAATTGTCTGTCAGAACACTGACAAGATCGGGGCGAGGGGCAGGGGGGGTGGGTGGGACACGGACAAAAAAACAACCCAGTCCATTTTTAATAGTCAGGATATTTTGACCTACACATTTTCTCAACTTGAATGTAAAGATCAAAATGAAGCACTTGAACTTTACTGCAAATAAAACATTTTTAAAAGGTCATTGAGTTATTGAGCATTTCCCTGAAAAAGTTTTTCAGAGACTGGATTTCACAAGAAATTTGGAAACTGATCCTTTTTTATTCCATTATTTCCACAAGAGCTGGAAATTCTGACAACTTCACTATGTCAGCTAAAGTTTAATCCTATTTGCACTGACATCACAGAAAAATGACTCCCAGTTCTTGCTAAAGGTTAGAAATTAGGCAGACTGGACTTTACACTGAGTTAGCCTGTCTGGTTGGGCTGGGGGTTCTTTTTTAAATTGTGTGCTACCACTTCCACTCATGACTTTGAATCCCTCAGAAGAGTAGGCATTAAATGTAATTTACTTATTTTTATATATCTATTATATATGTACAAATGTATTTTGTAGTGTGTATATAATATTTTATTTATATGCACTCATTAGTAAGAACTGGAATAAAAGTACAGTCTCCTTCATAAAAAGATAGCATAAGCATTCATACAATTTGTAAAATTTAAATCTGCGCATGAAGATCGACACACTAAAAACAACTCTTATTAGTATTTCCAAAATGTGAAACATTAGCAACGGTGAAAACAGTTAGCACTACTTCAAATTGAAGCAAAGTAATAAGCACCTGAACATCGGATTGTTGATTTCTCGGTTCATGATCATGGCTTCAAACATAGGCCCCTCCCGTACCACAAACTCTATCATTCGATGTATCAAAGCGAGCAAATTCCTACAACAACAACACAGTTAAAGAAAAATTGATTCAGACCTAACACTATAAACTACACTCCACCTAAGATACTACAACTGTGCAGGAGATTATTTTGCTGTATTGTTAAGAAAACTGTATAAAAGATAAGGTAACATGGAACATATTATAGCCTTGCATCATAGACACGGGCATTCTAAAATAAAAACATGCCTAGGAGTGGTGGAGTAAGAATCTGAGAAGAGATTTCATTCCTGAATTTCCACGGCTTAGCCTACAACCATCTCTTCTTTAGTAAGAGCTTAATAGTCTTTACGCATAAAAATGGGCAACTGAACACCAAAGTACAATTAACTATCAAAAACTAAGCCCTCATCTAAATTGTCTAGAACTAATACCAAAGTGTTAGCTAAAGTTCTACAGAAGAACAAGTGGCTGAATATTATGCTCAAAATTATACACATACTTGTGAATATTCAATAGAAACTGCATTCAGCTTTCAAATTATTCAAGTATGAAAAGAAAAGCAAATAGCTGCCTTGATGCCAAACCAGGCAATGGTTTTATTAAATTTAGATCCTCTCTTTTTGGTCAAAATTAACTACAGGCATAGAACAAAACTGCCCATCACTTTGTGTCATACCATCCAATGTTTCCTCCCTCATACACTTAAGTGAATCAAATCACAATTTAAAAAAAATAAAAATCTGTGTTCGTTTCGTTCAGCACTACATCCTGAGACAGGCAAGAAACAGATGTGAAGCGCACATTTTCAAGCCACATCTGAAAATGCAGAGCCACTTTTAAGCATGCTAACAGGAGACAGTCATATAAGCTTTAGAAAGAATAATGATCTTAAGTTTCCAACCTTTCAGAGTTTTTTTGGAAACAGGATGCTGAGTTTTCAAATATAAATTACCTACATATATTAAAAGCTTCACAGCATATGTCCTTTGCATGTGATGCAAACAAAAAAAAAAAAAATACAGACTTCTACATTTTTTTTTAGTTTATTTTCTTAGATGTAACAAATGGATATTGGTTCTTTACATGTATCTCACTAGATTTCCTTTTACCAATCTTCTAATTATTAAAATTCAAGAATTGTTACATTGAATAGCTGCAGAATTTTCTATTCCTTCTGAGTAATGAGATGATTATTTTCTACCATAAGTATTCAATGTTCTCCCACAGATATAGAGCACTAGATAAAAAAAAAATCAACTTAAAAACATAGTAATAAGAACCTGCCCCTGCATCTGCAAACTTCGCCAATGTTACTTTATACCAGCTAGCATTAAATCTACATTTGCCACCTGTATTACACAAAAAACCAAGCAACTACATACAGCTGAATTTTCCTGTTTGCTTTTTATAATCCTAGAAACTTTGTAAAGAGGATATAGTTTCAATAATTCTGTAGCCATTTTATTTAAAGCAGTGTTCTGAAAGTCTAAATAGCAAGACTGTTCTTGTTATATGAACTGTATTTGAAAACATCAGTAAGAAAAAAAAAATTACAACTAGCTTTCAAGCCTCTGAGCTATTACACCATTCCTTTATTTTAAGGCAAATGCAATGTGATCATTTCTGGCTTCCTGCAGAACCATGCCTTTGGTTTTCATCTAATCTTCCTTTCATCAGGTACAATAAAGTTGCATTAGAGCAGCTTATGCTTGAAGAAGAACATCTGCTTTGAAAAGACCTCAGATGTATGAAAAAAGTTTCAGTACATCTCGTATCTGAAAAGAGAGCGTTATACGCATTTTGGTACCCAAGACATGACTACCTGAAAGTGAGTTTCTCAGAAAAAACTTGATTGTGTAGTCAAGGTTTTCTGTTTAGTAAATGCTAAGTAGTAAGAGATGTTAAAAACCGATACTGAAAATTTTCCAAGGAGAATACTTAAATGTATTATCCCACTGAAGTCAGATGAAATTTTGCATGATGCAATGCACTGTATAATAGTCTTAGCAGTTGTCATTAGCATCTTTGGAAGTCATTAGAAAAAAAGTATTTTCAAATACAATTCAATTAACATGAGCTTTTCTTGTCATACAAGCTTTCAAAATGCTACAGTAAATAAAATGGAAACATTTTTCTCTGAAAGCTAATTCATCTGTAAGCATTGTACAGTTTTACAAGTACTTGTTCTATTACTCAGTACATTTCTCAAATCAAGACTCCTCCTGGTCACCCAAATTATTCATGTCTCTACCTAACAAAAATCGTAGTGTCCTAAAAAGTAATCAAAAATACTAGTGCATTTGCACATCTATTGACAAATATTAATATACTACTATAACTAGCTTCACAAATCTCTGCCTTCCCCCCACACACACGCAAAAAAGAAAAAAGGGACTTTGTGACAATTAAAACAGTGTAGTAAAAAAAGATTATAGTTTTAAGTGCATTATTTTAAAATGTCATTTAGCTTAAATTGGCCAACAAAAAAAAAATTTTCCATTATAATAAAACCACATTTATTGGAGCCGATCGTACCAATGTCTGGTCAAAAACTGTATACTTTCCCAATCCATCCCATGATGTTTTCCTGGTCCCCCGCTGCCGCAGACAGTTCAGCTGGTGTTGCTCACCAAGGCCAATGTCAAAGAGAATTTGGTAATCTTTTGTGCTTATTTACTTTTAAAACAGTGTTGTGTTCCTATGTTTGGGAAAAGGTTTTAGCTTAACTGAGCAAGAGTATACCTAGACTTGTGTGAAGGTAGGAGCACTGATTGGGACCGGTATGTAAAAATACCCTTGCAATATAGAACTATCTTTTCAGTGACCAAAATTATTAACTGTCGCACATTAAAAAAAAAACAGCATAAATCAAAACTGATTTTTAACTGAATTGGTTACAAACTGTACAAGTCAAAAAAAAAAAGGAAAGGAAAAAACAACCCACAGCACCACACTGAAGACAGCTGCATACTGGCTATGAAGTACTCTGAGGACTCATACAGCATCTCTAAGACAAGCTACTTCACCCTGGTTTTCACTAGGTAATGTCATTACCCTGCAACTACTTCTAGTGCCCAAATTCAATGCAAAAGGTAATTACTTAAATTCATCCTCACTAAAAAAAAGAGTTAAGATAAGGACAGGAAGACTGAAAGACACACACATTTCCCTCAAAGGTCATGAAAGAACCATTGCTCAGTCAAGCCATTACCTTTTCCTCAACATCACCATTTTTCTTTAAAATTCCGAAGGGGAAATTTTCTATATTTAGATCAGTAATAATAAAGAAAAACATGTACCTTTCTGTTGGGATAACCACTTTGACTATGGCTTGCGACAGAGTCTGTATATGAAGTCACATCAGATAATAAACATAGAATATGTGAGTATTGTTAACAAGTAACAAGCAAAAATATACATATGCAATGAAAATACTACACATCTATCACAAGTTTTGCAGGCAATCACTGCTGTGAAGTTATAACTAAGCAATTACACAAAATGCAAACGGTTGTGTCAGTGAACCGTAAAGGTTCACTAATTGCAAAGTATCAGAACATTCCTGTCAGAATGTACATTGATGCACTGAATAGGTACTATGGTGAATATAATAAGAAAGGAGTTCTTAAATTTATGAAGACTCTAAACTATTTGACTTGGATCACGTTGGTATTACTTTATGCACAAGTCTTACAAAAAACAGCCCTAACATTTAAGTGTCATTCAAAGAATCAACAAATTCTTAAAAATGTAAATCAAGTTGATTTGTGATTACAAGATACTTACCCTTATCAGCTAATATTCCAGAAAAAGAAAGTTTAAAAACTGACTCCATAAGTAGCATAAAATACTTACTCAATGTCCAGATTAATTACCTTCTACACAAAATACATCAACTCCTCTAGTGCAAAAATAATGCTACCCAAATTAAAACGTAGTATTTTGTCTAAAGAAAGCAATTTAGATACTGCAATTTGGCAGCCAACAAAAGGGGGGGACGTAGGAGAAAAAAATCCAGGGAGCCTGGAGGGGGAAAATGATAGCCAGATTTAAAGCAGCACTAAAATAAATCAAGACCCAATATATTGTACCCTAACACAGACACGAGACAGAGCTTCAGGAATTAAATAGGTTCCCTTGGGCTACAGCAGGGAGCCAGTGAATTTGTACACTAAGGGCCACCAAAGTCAGCCTGAACAATGCAAATCTATGAAGCCATTGAAATACTGTCACAGATGTAGTATTTAACAATGAGATATGGCCCAGGGTACTGTAAGTTACCTTCTCGAAATCTTCCTTGTTTTTTGGTGGTGGTAACATTGGAGCATTAGGATTCTTCAATCTCTCCCTAGGCTGGGCATTAAAAGGCAGTCCTGACGGAGGAGGTGGGAGGGTATGCTCCATCATGGAAGGTGGAATGTATATTGGATGTGGTGGTATAGGTACAGCTTTGCCCCAGCCTAGCTTCATTTCAAACGACATAATCATCTTGCCTGAAAAAGTGTAAGTGGGGAAAAAAAAGAAACACATAACAAAACACCATTCCATTATGAATTGGTTCTGCATCACTCAAGATTTCTCCATACAAATGCAGCACTGAGGTTTACCTGCCATGGTTTACTTTTTGCTTACATTGTTGATTAATGTATCACATCTATCAGACTATATCATGTGCAAATGAAAGTCTATTACATGAAATATTTTATTAATCTTCCCCAATGTACATTTTCGTAAGACTACAGTACGCGATTGCTGTGGGGGCAATTTAAAACATTTTTTTTTAGCACATCAGAATGAACAGAGTAATTTTTAAATTGTATTTCTGCACTTCAATTCTTCAAAATCTTCTTGTTCATAATAGCAGATTTCAAATTATGTCATTCAAAACCAAATGTAATAACCAATTAGAATTCCTACATATTGTAAGCCTACTTACTAGTGGTCCTAGTAAAGGAACATTTTGAGTAAGCTATGCAAGGCCAACCTTTCATTTTCTATGCTTTCTGTCAAAGATGCTGATTTTTTATTCTCAGGCTCTTCCTGAACTGTAAGGACATAGCTTTCTTCATCACATAAGATTATTTTTTCCTTTCCCCGCCCCCCCCAAAAAAAACAAGATAGCCCATATGCAAAATTACATGCCTGGTGTAGTACAGGTACCTCTTCAGTATTAGGAATTTAATGATTATTCAAAAGAACATAACATTTATAACCAATTACTGATGATATCCTGTGCACTAGTTAAATTTATTCACAAAAAAGTTATTGTTGATAAAAAACTACAAGTAATAGATTCCTTCTTAAAATAGTCTGTTTACAGAGGAGAGATTATCAAGCATTACCTCCCACTCACAGGAATTTTACATCTTTACCCACAGCAAAACCCACCAGTATTCCCAGGCCTTGTGTATGCTATAGTTCAATAACTTTCAGCTGCCAGTAGAACAGTCAGGGTAGACTAAAATCACTGCCGGTGTACACTAAAATCACTGCCAGTGTACACTAAAATCACTGCCAGTGTACTATCTACTAGAGTTACAGCACATCTATCACTAGTCTGATAAAACAACTTGAAGATATGCTTACAGTTACTCTTTAATATTCCTACAAAGATAATTACAATTCCAAACTGAGAAATCTGTTTACCATTTAAATTCTTTAATGCTCTTTCAGCATCTCTCCTGTTCATAAAGGCAACGAAGCCACAATTTCTTTCTCTTGCTCTTTCTTCATCAGTTCTTGGCCACATAATTTTAACACTCGCTAATGGTCCAAAGCGTCCAAATTCTTGACATAACATCTCTTCATTCATCTGCATGAAAAAAGGTAAAAATTAGAAATACGGTAGCAAGATGTTAAGATACTCATTCACATTATTGTCCGAATGTCAGGATTTTATTTTTTTTAGTTTCTTGAAAAACAACGTTTCATTGATACCACCCAATGTGTTCTACTGCAAAAATAACATTTTTTTAAAGTGCATTTTAAACTGAGCACACTCAAGTTTGAGATATGATCCACCTTGCACAGAGATACCCATGGAAAAATAAATTTTAAATGAGCATTTCTGCATTTAGTAACTGATAGTCTAAACCTTAACTTTTACAGCATTATGTACAGAGCATTTACTCAAATGAATACTGCCTCTACAGACACCAGTTGCAGCTAGTGTACAGCTTTAAATGTATGTTTATTGTTTAAAATAAAAAAACAGGGAAAATTGCCACTGAAAAAATTCAGCTGGACCCAAACACTCCAACACTGCACGTTGGTCCTTGGCTCCAAACTTACTTGAGGATTAATATTTCCAAGATACAAATTTGTTGTGCTTGGATCTCCAACATCATGTGACCCTGGTGCATAATCATCCAGTACTACAATGATGGAGGAAAAAAAACAAACAAAAAAGAAGTCATAATCCTTGCTATGCATTTAAGTGACAACATAATATTGAATGAGAAAGGAATCTATATTACCACCAGATGATCTGTTTCTTCTTGAAGGAGCATCCACTGAATAAACAGAAGAAAGACATATATAATTTAGTCTACAAATTCTGCAGCCCAAACAAACATAAAAAATAACATCTACTTACTTGAACGACGCTGGCCATCTGAATCTGACTGGGGTGGTTCAAAACGACTCAATCTACCTTTTGTTTTATGTCTTTCATCACGTTCCTCTTGTATTCTACAAAACAAGTTTAACATAAGTAACAATATCATTTTGAGGTTTTAATTCTAAAATTTTCAATTAATTTAAAAAATATGATAGTTTTTAATACTAAACAACAGGCTTGTTAAAAATTTCAAATTGCCAGTATGTTTGAATTTCTCGTTAATCAACTGGAATATAGCCACCAGAATTATTCCAGCTGCATGCTTCCTCATTCATACTGTCAGGGTATTTTAATCTCAAGCAGAATTGACTTGGTTTGAGAAGCAGTTCACAAGACCAGAAGTAAGAATTTTGCTCTGAAAAAGTGACCGGAATTCCACATCCAACTGCCAGAGATCCACTGACTGTGCAGGTAACTTTTCAAGATGCACACAACTCCTTATTGCCTATTTCTCCTCCCACCTTTTCCAGGCTTGATACATGTGGGCTGTCACCTTGTAGGGTGACAGACACCCCCATATGACCATTTCCAGAATATACAGGACCCCATCTCAGTTCATACCTCTGAGGATAGTAGTCATACAACTAATACTCATACGACTAACTATTTGTCTCTTTGTAGTTTTGGCCTTAAATCCTGGTACAAAGATATTGTGTACCAGGAGTACAAGGCTGTCAATTCAATTAATTTCCATCAACTAACGAACAGACAGCAATGAAGTTCAGACACTACTTACAAGAGCCATTTATGGATTTATAATGCAATACCTATTCTTTTATAATGCATACAGATTATTTTGTTTTCCATCTCTAACATCAGGGCAAATATATGGCACTCAATACATGTGCTGCTCTTTCTTTTATATTATACATTCAAAAGTGCAATAATTTGCTTTTTGAAGCATCACTCAGCTTGTTTTTAAAATTATGCAAGCTGAAGTACATCTCTAAACTTTAATTACAAGTCTTATTTCTGTATTAATACAAAAGCTCAACCTCATACTACAGTTCCTCCATATAGTTTTAAAGACACTGACAAAACTTCTTCTTCCCAAGCCTGATACACATTTCAATTTGCTACCAATCTCTTTGCTACATTCCCATAAAGAGAAACATCAACAGCAAAAACCTGAACATCCTCATCCATTACAATACCTACTTTTCTTGCTGTATCTTCACTAACTTTAACAATGCATGGGACCCTTGTTAACAAGTGTTCTCATTTACAGGCTCACACTCGCCAACTAAGAATGGAATTGTGTCCCAAGTTCCACTTGTAACATACTGACACTAGCTGTCAAAGAAACAAACACAGGTTTCCGGTTTTTATCCTGGTAGATGGCTGGTTGATTCAATCATCAAGGCTTCTATTCACACTTAACTGATCCAAAAATCATCTTAGGTAGCTTTGGAAACATAGCCAGTCACTCACTCACAGAATCACAGAATCACTAGGTTGGAAAGGACCTTCAAGATCATCAAGTCCAACCATTAGTCCAGCACCACCATGTCCCCTAAACCATGTCAGCGTCTCATCCACACATTTCTTGAACACCTCCAGA
>NW_010513876.1:0-4990 GCF_000687285.1 Phaethon lepturus
GGTGCTTGACAGGCTTCTGCCTTAATTAAGCCAAACAGCGGGTTTAATTGGAAGCAGCAATGTGAACTTTTGAATAACAATGAATATGTAAGCGTGGCTTCGTGATGACTAAGTTTATAACCCCGTGGTAATGTTTGAGGTGTTGTCTGGGAACTGTCCTTTTCATATGGGGTGAATTAAAACCAATTTGATTTGCTGCTGTGGATTTATTTTTTCCCTGGGATGTCTTGGTTAGAGCTGTTAAAATTCTTTGGGTTTTTCATTGCTGTCTTGTGTCAGAACTGTAGAGCAGTTTTCTTCAGCCCTCTGCCTGCAGTTGCAGAGGCGAGGACACCAGTACAGCCCATCAGCCTGCCTGCTTCACTTCACCCAAGCCTGTTATAACAACAGTTATAGTAGTAATATATAACTATTTGTAACTACAGCTTTTGGCCTTCTCTTTGTTTTGGGCTGTTGGGTGAGTTTTCTGGGCATTGTGTGTAGTAGTGCACGAAGAAAAGTCTGGCTGGCCCTGTTGAGCAGGATGTGCATGAGGGTAGGTGAAGGAAGAGCAGGGGACTGGAGTATCCAGGTGGTCCCTTGTAATCTTCTGTTTACTCAGTGCAATTCTTTTTGCAGTACCAACAATAATTTTGGATACTCAGGCTAACAAGTGTCTTCTGTACTGCATAATTTCATTGTAAGCATTGCTTAGCATAAATTCCAAATGAGAACTTTTTTGTTTTGTCAGGTGGTGGAAGGGATTTTTCTTTGTTTTTCTTGTTTTATTTTGTGAGCTTTTATTCTGATGTATGGCTACTTTAGAAAAGCATTCAAATTTTGAATATGAAAGTAACATCTGGTTTGTTTTCTATACTGTTTTGAGCAGCAAATGCAAATACTTTTGTATTTTAACAAAGCACTCTTGTATTGTCATTCTAATGAAAGTTTCCTACATCCCAGTTATCCTAATGTCAGGGATTTGCTGGACCTTGCTTCAGCTGAAGAAGTAGCAGAAACTTGCTAAACATTTCTGTGCAAACTTACTCCTCTTGAAGACTTTCCTTTTTAATAGCACTGGCTAATCTGCAACTTGCAGTTTCTTCTACTTACCATATTTTAAAGTCTCCAGGCTATATATAAAATCTCTTTATAGGTCTCAAATGCAGATTGTATCAGGCATGGACTATTACTGGTAAGCTGACACCCAGCAGTATGGAAAGGAAATGCTGACCTAGAAGTGTTAGGAGTATCTTTAGCATTTCATTGGGGTGCACATCTGAATTGGGAGAGGGTTCTTCTGAGGCCCACATAGCAAATAATCATACCAACATTTGCTGCTTGGTTTTAATTTGTATGCCTGTGGTGTTTTGTTTGGGTTTTTTAAGTCTCTGCTCTTTGTTCTATTGTTTGCTTGATGACTAAAAATAAATAATGAAGTCTTTCCTCAACTGTTCTCTATCACTGTGCTAAACTTGGCTCAATGTCAGTGAGAAAATGATGAATAAACATTATGGAAAATTATTTTTGTTAATGGCCCTTTATTGTGAGTTTGCAAATAATAGTAAGGTATTAATAGGGTTGTGTTCTTTCCTTACTTGCCCTCATATTATGCTGTTTCTTCTGTTGAACTCTATGAGTGTGACCTAGAAACTGCTACCTATCTGCTACCTAGAAATTAGTCCTAGAACACTAGTTATGTGGGAAGAGGTGCAATTTTCTGAAGCAGATCTAGAACTTCATGGAAGGTATTTGCTTACTGTGGTGCCTTATGCACAGCTTTTTCCCAGAGTTTTTAACAAAAATCTAAAATAATACTTTAATAGGTAGGGTAAGATCTCTTTCACACCTAAGAGATACAAAATTTTTCTGTTTGAGTGGGAAAACTGAAAAGCAAAACAGAATAGAGTATGGCAGCAGGACCAAAGACAGTTCTTGCTTTAAAAGTTGAGGAGGTTTGCAGTTTGGTTGAAAGTGTTAACTGGAGCTGTTCAGAACTTAATTTCTAAGGATTTTTCTTGAAACTTCTGCATTGGATAACTATTTTGTCTTATCAAAGTGTCTAACTATCATGCAGATCATCTGACAGGTGAAAAACAACAAACCTGCCTTCACTGTAAAGTTGTCATCTGTGTATATATGTGTACATGAAACATTTCCTACATCCGTTGTAAGGACAAAGGATTTGGTTCTTCAGTGATCAAGTAATTTACTGCTCTTCCTCCCTCTCTACAATCATTTTCATTTTGAATCCTCTGGAGAAGGATGGTAAAGTAAGAGGTGAGGAGGGCAGTGGAATTGACATAAATCAGACTTATTAATTGGTCTTCTAGTGTGTTGTGGTATCGCAGTATTGCTTTATCAAGCTTCAGAGAAGGAAATGTGATGACAGTAAGCATTGGAGTACTCAGGGGTGGTGTTACAGATACTCTTCCATCAATTTACTGTTCCTTTTGAATGATCACCTACCTGGTGGTGTCTCATTTCTCTTCCCTGAATGAGTAATTCTTCAGAAGAACCTAGGAAGAACTGTGAAAAGCAGCTACACTGAAAAACTTGAAGGGAGGTATTCATGGGGTGTAGCTGGTAAACAAGCAGGGTGGAGGCTCAGTTTCATGTAACATTTGTGAATGCTTTCTAGCCTTCTCTTTCCATATTATGCTCTCTGCTGATACAAATTGATTAATATTTCATTTCTGTATCAGTTTCCCCTCTACATATGCAGTTTCATATGATATGGCCATTGAACTGGAGAACAATCAACTGTTTAAATTATGAAAGACTTTCCAGGTCGGTTCAGACACCAAAATGCTGGGATCAAAATTGAGTTGACGTGGCACTTCTGGCTATTGTTGAAGCTTGTTATCAGCTGGATGCTGGCTCTGTCCTTTGACCAACTTCTATTCCACTACTCTACACCGAAGATATATTCAGCAGAGTAAGTGCAGCTGTCATTTAGCTGATGGAGAAAAATAGTCTGATAGTCATTAATAAAACCAAATACACCTCACTGTATAATGCCTATATGTGACCCTATCTGATACTGGCATTTTTAATTAATTTTAATTTTCAAGTCTGTTTTGTTTGCTTTGTTAATTAGGAACTAGGATTTTTTTCTCCAATACTCCAAAGTGTCCTCTATTCTGTAGCATATTTATGTAAGGAACTAAGTTTTACAGGATGGGCACCTTTGCATATTTCTACAGCTGCTTTATATTTATAAATTAAGATTTGTTTTAAAATAACTATTTTCAAATGAATTGTGATTTTTGTGTAGCATCTCTGATCTTAGCTCTTTGACATGAGCATTAGTACTGCAGTTGCTCCAGTCATGCAACATTTGGATACAGATCGTATCATTGAAATCTTGTTAGAGTACACTTTACCTCACTGTAGAGAGGACACAACTGGTGTCAGTATGCAAAAGGCATCCCAAAGGCTTGAGAATTATTCTCAGCCTCTGCTGCAAGAGATGTAGCTATTTCTACGAGAGACTTCAAGCATGGAATAAAAGAGCCGCAGACATACTCTTATGTCTGAGCTCCACAAAGCCTTTGAAGAGAGCTAAATATTTTCAGTACAATTCCAATTCTATAGTCTCCTTGCTCCACACAGTTGTGTTAGAAGTGTCTGTATGGACAAGGACAGTTAAAAGCCTGTCCAGCAGCATGCTTAACTGCATGAAGAACAGGGCTTACATCATGTTTTGCTAATTTAGCAGGAACTGTTGTCTTTTAATAATGTGCCAGGTATAGTAGTAAGAGAGAACTTGACCTAAAGGGTACAGAGCTTGTGGTTGCTTCCTTCTCTAGTAAACCAACGAAACAGCACAGCTTATTTGTTTCAAGAGGATTTACTTAGAGAAATGCCTGGCATTGCTAACGGGTGTTTGGAAGAAGTGTCCCAGCTTCCTTTTTCTTGCATTTTTCCTAGTTCTGCTGGACTAGCCAGAAACATTCCTCTTAAACATGTTTTTGAACCTTATTCTTTTTTTCTTCCTGTTGTGTCAATGGATAATGAGATGGGCAACCCTCTCTTTTGCTGAATAATCAGGAGAATCGTTGCCACTGCATTTGAATCTGAAGTAAGGTTTGGAGATGGGCAGAGTAGCACCATCAAATGCCCATCTAGTGTATTTCATTTCTTTCTGAATACTTCATTCCTGCATGTTCCATATTTTCCATATTAAAGGGTAATCTTGTGTCCTTTCAGTGTATCTTTCCAGAAGTTCTAACCTGTATAGTTGCGCTCAGGTGCATGTGGCAGGAGATGGGAAATAATGTGAATAGGATGGATAATAGTTCATGGAGCATGGCTGTGTCAGAGGAAGGCAGGTTTAACTGTTTGGATGACAGCACAGTACTTCAAAGCTGTTTGAAAATGCTAATGACCTCTTCCCTGCTTGTAGTAGTTCAGAGTGAAAATAACGTTCACAGCCAGGTGTGTGATCTGAAATTTGAAGTTTTTTTCTGTTACTAGACTTCATATTGTTCTATGTAATTCATGGCCATAAGTTGAACTTTTCACTGGAAGAGAATAGGCTCTACCGTCACCCATCAAATTCAATAACCTGGAATTGGCACATAGCATCAAAACAGGGGTGCTGTGCTCTTAGCGAAAGCAAACAAGTGCTGCTGACCTCTGGGACACTTATCTAGCTGTTTTTGAAGGACAAAACAATTTCAGGTACGGAGTGTAATGGCAGATGTCAGTGAGGTTTTCTTTCATTTAAAAAAAAATAAATACAACTTTACCACCTGCATGGTAGTCTCTGGAGACTTGGTCTCCAAAGGCTCTAGATTGGTTTAACTTTTGTATGGTCACAGAGTAAACTGAGCAGGTTTGACATGTATGCTCAGAAAGTTGTGGAAATACTGACACTATTTGGCTTTCACCCAGTCTAAGTTACCTTATGCCTAGGATTGTTCTGTGCATCCTCATTCTTGTCTCCAGAGCTGTCCTTTTATTTTTTTCTCCTTTTGTTCAACAGCTTAATGGCAACACAGTTCAG
>NW_010513876.1:5021-22343 GCF_000687285.1 Phaethon lepturus
TTGTTTAGCCCCCTACCTTCATAGGGTGTTTTCTTCTTTCGTACAATAAATAGCTTACATCAAGAACAATCTCTGAGCCCTCTAGTCAGCTTCCTTGATTTACTATGGTACACTGAACCAGATATAAAAAGATGTAAAAGATAGCCAGCTATCTTTTACATATCAATATGAGTCTGTCTGATGTATGGCATACATTCTCCATGTCTTTTTTCAATTGCATTTATCTATACACACAATAAGACTTTGAGATGTGCCTAAATATGCACCTTAGGAACACAGTTCCTTAACTGATAGTTGCTTTTCAAAGGCTGTAAGACTTATATGTTAGATTCTGTATACCAGTGATGAGCCAAAGTCCTAACCTTCTGTTATGGGAATATTACAGAAGAGATAAACAAGGTAGTTGTGGTCGCAGCCAGTGATGGAGATTGCTCGAGTTGGTGGTTATGGATGTCTGAATATGTGACAGGATTATCAAGCTCAAAGTGATTCCTTTTTGGTGACTTGAGGTGCACAAAGAGTAGAGCTCAACTTTAAAGCATGGTTTGTAACATTGGGATCAGGGGAAAAACAAACAAACAAACAAAAAACCCCAATAACATTGGGATCAGGGGACAAACAAACAAACAAAAAACCCCACCCCAACCCAACAACAATAAAGCCAACCCAAAATATCTGCGATTGTAAACCTTTGTATTTGTTGGCCTGACTGTGGCCCTCCATCTGCAAATTAAGCAAGTGGGAAACTGGCAACCCTGAACAAAGAAACTGGAGCAAGTTGATTATTTTTACCTGGTACAGACACAAAAAAATACAGCTAATACCTGTAAATTGAGGAATAAGATGATATTAAAAATGACCATCAATTCTCGTACAGAAAAACTGAAGAATCTGTCAAATATTTGACACAAAACAAAACTTTGTTCACTCTGGCACTACTGGAAGAGCATGTGGTAAAAAAAGAGCAGAACCTGGAACCAAGTTCAAACAAAACCTTGCTCCTGGAAGGGTATTGCTATGGTAACTAAGTTTTCTTAGCCTCACTCAGATCAATGTTCCTCTTCCTGAGACTAGCCAAAAAGCATCAAAAAGTCCCACAGGTAATACAGATTCACTGTATTAATACAGAGCAAGTTTAGTATTCATAGTAGTGAAGATACTTTCATATGCTTTTTCAGATAGCGTACAAATCCTTATATTCTTAGAAATTAGGTGTCTAATACTAGAATGACTAAGGAGCGAAGCTGGAAACTCAGTGCAGTGTGGCTGTTTCCATAGAACTTGTCACTTTGGGAATTAATATTGTAATGAATACTTGGGAAATCTTGCTGGTGGTTTATTTCTCTGTGTTAAAAGGCCGAAACATAGCCCAAGGTTTCCATTGTATTGTGAAAGTATAAAATGCTGAGCTAATACATCTGTTCATTTTCTGGTTTATTTTTTCTTACAAATTATACTTCTTTTAGCATGGTTGTATTATAAATCTTACCTTAAAAGCTTTGTGTTGTATGGGCAGAAGATGAAAACGTGTATACTGTCATATTCATGACTTGCTGAGGTCTAATCTTAATTCTAAATGGTGTTTCATGGGAGTATAATTTAGCTTCACAGCTATAGCTCTCCTGTCTTTAAAATGGAGATGAAATTTGTTTGTCACCATGAAGTTGTTCTGAGAATTAATTGCTTAATGTAGTATGTATGCACTGCTTTGAAAATTATGGCATATAGGTGATGAATATTATTACCAGGTAATTATTATTACTGAGTTCTAATTAAAGCAACTATTGGGAGATGAAGAAGGTAGTGTATGATTCTCTGTTTTGATGTCAAGAATGCTACACAGTCATAAACCTGCCATAATGTGGTGAAGAAGCAGCTCTGGGAATAGCTGTTACTTTTATGGAATCCCTTTCATTGCTATAACCTAATGGTAAAATGAGTGCATTTCTAGCATTCACTCCATTAAGAGAGTTTTAACTGTAACTACTGCCAGACGGGTAGAGTTTATGATAAACAGAAATGAAGTAAGGGTCCTGCACATCTCTGGACAAGTGACTAGTGATCTCAGGCAGCGTCTTCACAGAATCACAGAATCATTAAGGTTGGGAAAGACCTTCAAGATCATCAAGTCCAACCGTTAACCCAATATCACCATGCCCCCTAAACCATGTCCCAACGTGCCACGTCCACACGTTTTTTGAACCCTTGCAGTGATGGTGACTCCACCACCTCCCTGGGCAGCCTGTTCCAATGCTTGACCACTCTCGGTGAAGAAATTTTTCCTAATATCTAATCTAACTTCCCCTGGCATGACTTGAGGCCGTATCCTCTCGTCCTATCACTAGTTACTTGGGAGAAGAGACCAACACCCACCTCACCACAACCTCCTTTCATGTAGCTGTAAAGCGCGATGAGGTCTCTCCTCATCCTCCTCTTCTCCAGACTGAACAAGCCCAGTTCCCTCAGCCGTTCCTCATAAGACTTCTTCTCCAGACCCCTCACCAGCTTTGCCCTTCTCTGGGCACACTCCAGCACCTCAATGTCTTTCTTGTAGTGAGGGGCTCTCAAACTGAACACAGTATTCAAGGTGCAGCCTCACCAGTGCTGAGTACAGGAGTACAATCACTTCCCTAGTCCTGCTGGCCACACTATTTCTGATACAGGCCAGGACGCTGTTGGCTGCCTTGGCCACCTGGGCACACTGCCGGCTCATATTCAGCCGGCTGTCAACCAGCACCCCCAGGTCTTGAGTTGTCCTTTGTGACCACAGAGGTAAATATTGCTGAGTTGTGTAGCATTTTTGTCACAAACAAAATGTTTAACATATGTATTAAACTGAGGGAATTTAATAAAAAGAAGTATCTTGACAACTGTGTATATGAATGTGAACAGGTCATTGTGTTAGGGTAGGAAAATCTCTGACTGCTGATGAAATATTAAGTGTTTAGTATCCAGGCTGGGGATGAAGGCTGTGATTTATGAAAGTGGATACTGTGAGACTAAACATCTGTGGTATCTAAGGAGTTCTGTGCACTCACTGTCTCAAAATCGAAGTGTTGGAATCGCACAGTTAAAATTCTCTGCTGTAGACTGGATGACTATTTAATAACATACAACAGTGCAATTTCATCTGAGACCATGAATTAACAGCTCCTTCAAATTCAGTAGTGCTGCAATTAAGAAATAATAATAGCCAGTAAACACAGTGTCTGAGTATCTTCCCTAGTATGTACCTACCAACACAACAGCTACTAAAGAGAATTGGTTAAATCCCTGTATCTGTTTTTTGGAGGGAATATAATAAAATCCAGACCCTACAATTGGAGGATTTGGGGGCGGGAAGACAGGGAGTGTTGATTCATTAAGCCTTGTTATTCACATCCAAAGCCACTCTGTAATTCTGATAGTTGTCAGGATACTGAAAAGGAAGTGATTAACTGTTTATTTCCATTTTGCCTTGTACAAGAATCTGCAACTAAAAGGTTACTATTAAGTAGCAATCTTAGAAGAGCTGAATGTGTGTGATGTCTTGCTGCTACAGAAAAGGACTGTAAAATACTGTCCCATACTTCAGGGTAGCTCTAATACATCACTGATGATGCATCAATATTTTGATGGTAAATTTGTTAGGCTTGAATTCCTAGATCTGAAATATTTTCTGAGCCCAGTAATGAATATTGTTAAATATTAATTTATTGGACTAATTCTTGAATGATCTCTTAAGTGATCACACTAACCTAACAAAGTGATTAGATTTTTTGGTAGCTTTTTGTGTTAGCCAGTTTATTTTGAAGCATAAAGCTTAATTAAGGAGCTCATTTAACATGTACATTATTATATTTACTCACTTGACACATGCTAGTTTTTCTTTAAATAGTAGTTCTGTTCTTTAGTCTTGCAGCTGTTTATAAAGGCCTAATGTTAAGCACAATATTTGCAAAATTGTTCTTTAGGATAACAGTTACATTAAATTTATTCATATATTCAAGCTATTTTGGCTGATTTCCATCTGGATGATTGTCATACAAGTCACTTTGCTCATTTGCAAAATTCTTTTAATGGAAGCATTTCAATTCAGTTTAATTTTCCATTTTTATTTGACATTTCCTGCAATATTTAGTTTCTTGCCAACATATTCTTTGGTCATGAGGAATAGACAACTGTATATTAGCCTAGACAGCAAGCTAAGAAACTTGGAGTTTGGATATCAGTTTTCAAAAAATTATCCTGTATTTTGGAGACATTTTGGAGACATTTGGAGACATCTTGGTGGGGCAGTTTAGAAAATGATTTGGAGACCTTAGTTTTTATTTACTTTTTCTAGCTTCTGATGTCAAGGATTTAACTGGTTTATGGAATGGGCTGCATTTCTAGATCCAGCTTGTGTAAAAATCACTGCTGCTCACAGCTTGGACAAGCATACTCTTTGCTGGGTAAAAACCTGGCTGGACGGCTGAGTCTAGAGAGTTGTGGTGAACGGTGTTAAATCCAGTTGGTGGCCCGTCGCAAGCAATGTTCTCCAGGGCTCAGTATTGAGGCCTGTTCTGTTTAATATCTTTCTCAATGATCTGGATGAGGGGATTAAGTGCTCCCTTAGTATGTTTGCAGACAACACCAAGTTGGGTGGGAGTGTTGATCTGATTGAGGGTAGGAAGGGTCTGCAGAAGGGTCTGGACAGGCTGGATCAATAGGCCAAGACCAACTGTATGAGGCTCAACAATGGTGAGTGCTGAGTCCTGCACTTGGGTCACAACCCCATACAACACTACAGGCTTGGGGAAGAGTGGCTGGAAAGCTGTCTGGCAGAAAAGGACTTGGGTGTATTGGTTGACAGCTGGCTGAATATGAGCCGGCAGTGTGCCCAGGTTGCCCAGAGGGCCAACAGCATCCTGGCTTGTATCAGAAGTAGTGTGGCCAGCAGGACTAGGGAAGTGATCATCCCTACCCTGTACTTGGCCCCAGTGAGGCTGTACTTTGAATACTGTGTTCAGTTTTGGGCCCCTCACTATAAGAAAGACATTGAGGTGCTGGAGTGTGCCCAAAGAAGGGCAATGAAGCTGGTGAAGGGTCTCAAGCACAAGTCCTGTGAGGAGCAGCTGAGGGAACTGGGGTTGTTTAGTCTGCAGAAAAGGCGGCTGAGGGGAGACCTTATCACTCTCCAAAACTACCTGAAAGGAGGTTGTAGCAAGGTGGGTGTTGGTCTCTTCTCCGAAGTAACTAGTGATAGGACAAGAGGAGACAGCGTCAAGCTGTGCCAGAAGAGGTTTAGATTGGATACTAGGAAAAATCTCTTCACCAAGAGGGTTATCAAGTGTTTGAACAGGCTACCGAGGTAAGTGATTGAGTCACCATTCCTGGAGGTATTTAAAAGATGGGTAGATGTGGTGCTTAGGGACATGGTTTAGTGGTGGACTTGGCAGTGCCAGGTTAACAGTTGGACTTGATGACCTTAAAGGTCTTTTCCAACCTAAACAATTCTATGATTCCGTGACTCTAAAGCAATCTTTGTTCTTACTGAGATCTGTCATAGGCTTTATCTCTTTTGTCTTATTGTTCTCTCAGATTGTGATAACATTTGGAATATAAGCATATCTCAAAGGGCAATGATTCAAAAACTCCTTCTTCACCTAGTTCAGTATAGTACAGATATTGATGAAGACCTGTATTGTCTCTCTTCTAATGCTGACTGTGGGAAGATGCTTGCAATTTATGTTGTTACATTAAATATATCCTAAAGAGCTAGTACAGAGTTGAGAGCCAGGTTCAATAGCAGCCCCTGATTAAATTGTCTGCAATCACTGCATCTGAAGAAGGCAGATGCAGAAAAATCTGACAAAAAAAAAACCAACCAAAAAACTTGTTAACTTTTTTCTCTGTTTTGCTAAGCTGTATTAGGCCTAAAGCAGGTTTTAAAACAAATGTAACAGACTGAGAGAGCAGTTCTTCCTTTTGCTTTCAATCTTTTTTTCTAGGGATCCAGTTTGAAAACAGATTTCAATTTAAAAAAAATTAAAAACCACATGGAGACAAAAAGGGATTATCCAACTTTGGCATTTTTGAGTATTTTCATTACTTAGCACTTACTATACTTGGTACTAAATCTTGGAAGGAGAATTTGACTCTGAAACGTACTGATGTTTGAAGACTTACTTCATGCTGACATTCTTGGCATAGGTCTCTGCTCTTTTACTCTTTCTGCATGTTTCCTTTCTACATGTCTTTTATTCATACTACGTGCAAGCTTCAAAGAAAAAAATAATCTTTAATCTTTTGATTCTACAGTGTATTGTTTAGGAACAAATAAAAAATGCTTTGTAGATTACATAAAAATTACAAATTTTCTCACAGCAGCCTGTAGAGGTCTCAAACAAAAGATGGCATCTTACTCTGACAAGTTTTGTATGTATAAATAGGATCTGGTGCCTCATGTTCTGCTAATCTAAAGAGATGGTATGACTGTGTGCAATGATGGGGAAACTTGTTAATATGTTGGTTGGTGGACAAAGTTACAGCCAATAGAGGATGAATAGTAATAGTTTAGTAGAACTTCACTTCCTTTCTGTGCTGTGCCCTTAAATTGAATTACAGAAGAAACAAAAAGGAATATGGAAGAAATGGCTTCCATCTTCCATCCACCAGAGACCTTCCCAAAATCTTAAGAGTTGAAGGGGACACATTCTTTTCTATGCGGAGGTGATGATGGTAATGCATATTTAATTACAATTGTATGAAGAAGTCTGCATGTCTCAAAAGAAATTTGCTATATTTTTTCATTGGTAAGACAGCTTTGAAATATTTCTTTCCATGTTACGTGGGTTACAAAAAATACCAAATCAAAGAAGACAAGTGCAGAGTGAGTAAATGACTTGATGAAGATCCATAACTAAAATAAATTGTGGAGAAAGTGGGAACAGGACCAAGACCTAGTTTCAGTCTGGAGGGTTTTGACCAGAAGAGAATTCCTCCCTTATGGGTAGTTTGTTCTGAAAATAGCTCAGAATAGAGAGGGCACTGTGAAAGTTTTAGTTAGAAAAGGAATATGAAATTTTAAGTTAAGCTTCTACGTTTTTTACTATTTTTGGTACAAGCCAAGCAATCGGAACTCAATTACTGTTAGACGACAAGAAAGGCATTTCATCAGTGGATCCTATGTAGAACACAGGTAGAAAAAAAAAATTCCAATTTGTCTTTGGTTGTGTCAGTCATCTACAAAGTCGACACCTGCGGCAGTGTTAAAGGAGCTGGCAGAATGAAAGGACAAATTTATCATGAATATCAGGCAGATTGTGGGACATAAATTTTACTGATTCATTGGTTCTATTTTTAATGGCAAACTGCCCAAAGCCAAAAATGTATGAATAAAAAAGTTTCCCTCTAATTCACTGAAAAATCAGCAGCCTGTGGACATGGTGATTTATACTGTATACTTCTTTTCCTGGCTAGTGCCATCTGCCAATAAGGCCTCCTGTCTCTGTAGTGCTAGTCCTTTAGAACGTGTGTCATGCTGGACTCTAAAGTAGATCCATATTTGATAATTTTGTAAAACTGTATTGAAGATCAGGCATATAATTAAATTACAATTCTTTCTGCTTTTAGGATATGTTTAAACATCAAATTCTTTTAATTATTTATGTTCTAAAGTGTTAGGGCTCCCTCAAAGGGATATTTTAATTTTCATTACGTAGCTGCTGAAGGAAACTATTAAAATTACTTACTAGTAGCTTCATACTCTTAAATATCTTGTTTTCATCCTAGATAGTTATACCAATACTATGTTATTATACCACTTAAAACTGATGCAACAGTACTGATATCTTGCATGGGCCTGCTATCCAAAAGGGCCTTGTTACATCACATGTGCTAATTCTGAAGCGAGTCACTCAGATACATGGACATGAACAGTTAGTTTGTTGGTGCCTGCTCTCACAAAGCACTTTCTGCTGGTTTCCTTGACCTCTGACTGTTCTTGGTCATTGTATAATAAATACTTGTTATAAGAGGATGTTGTGACCTACAGATTGTTAAATATGTTGGCACAGCACACTTTCAAATAGGAAAGGATACAACTTTCAGCTGCCTGGTGAGGGTCAGCGTGCTGGTGGACCAGATCCACCAAAGCTGGCATAAGGAGATATAAATTATTACTGAGTCACCTACTGTCTGGGTTGTCCTTCAGCAAATTGCTGTTATATAAACCTTCTTGACAGGAGCTGCTGTAAACTGGTTAAAAACCCAAAGTCTTAGCTCCTTAGCTTATGTAAATCAGAGTTGCTTGCAGTGTTATGTGGAATGTGTTTTCCCTGATGTTTTCAGTGATGAAACGGTTCATCAAAAATCCTCTTACCTGCTGCTTTGTAACAGCTGACTTCTCTTTCTTCTTACAGGAGACACAACTTTTTTGTAGTTCCTCCATTACAATGTTCCTTCAGTTCAATATAGTTGAGGTTTGCCAAAGTTCAGTGATTCATTCTTCATAACACTTCTAGGAAAATAAAGAAATAGAGGGTCTGGACTTCTGGCTTTCTCCTCTCTGCAGAGAACTCATTGTCTTCTCGTTCCTCTTCCTGGCAGATGCACCACTCTGTTGTCCTTCTCACAGGTCTCACCTGCTTTCCTGTCACTCTCCCTTACCATTTCAATAGTATTAAGCGACCTCCGACATTGGAACTGTAAAATCCTCTCTAATCCATCTCACTTCTTATTTTATTCCATTGAACTCATGCCTGGACAGTTTCTTCCAATCACTGATGGTCTATTTGCATAGTGGCTGGAGTTTCTTTTTTTTGTAATGGAAAAGCAGCAGTCCTTTCTCCTTCTCACCAAAAGACAGACTAGTTCCCCTGCCCTTTTATTTTTTATCTTAGATTGTTATCTTCTAGGGATGAACTGTCACTGTGCCTGCATGGCATCCTATCAAACAGATAATGATCCAGGTGGGATTATCCATATGTTCACTCACTAGTTACTGTAATAATGCATGTAATAGTTCAAAGTATCTTATGACTGGTACTTTTATACCTGATGGAGACTTTGGGTACTAAAGAGGTTCAGATGTTGACTGGTGTTAACAAATGTATATATTCATTGGAATACATTTATTTCTGTGGAGTATACATGGAAAATAAGTCTCAATCTTTGGATATGCTGAACAGGCTTAATAGATTACACCAATAGATTCATGTGCATTGCAGACTGATATTTAGGTGAAGTACTTTCAAGTGCTACGCAACTCAAGAACAATTCAAGAACTCCTAGTGCTTTTGGCAGGTGGATTTCCCTGGATTTTCTTCAGAGCTTTCTACTACAATAGCAATATGTCATATCTCAGGAAAAATAAGATAGGTCTTAAATATTAACTTTACTTTAACTTTCTGAACAGTTTTTAAGGGATGGAAGAGCAGATACAAGAAATGAAACAGCTCTGTAAGAAGGATTTCATATCATATAACCTGGGTGTTATATGGAAAATGAAAAACATAAAGCAACGGATATGCAAAATATTATGTGTGGTAGAAATACCTGCATAGAAAATAAAGGGCTGTTACTGTAATCCTAAAAAAAAAAAAAATATTCTAGGTAGTAAATAGTTACTGGTGTTTGTTATGAAAACTCTAGTGCCTGCATTCTGAATCAAATGCCAAAGAGATAGTATAGGAGCTTATACTATATATGGAGCTTCTAAAGTAGCATGTCAATGTAGCCAAAAAAAAAAAAAAGGAAAAATACTTAGTGAAAACTGTTTTGGGTTTTTATTGGCCTTGCTCATGTGGCTTTTTTGGGGCAGGGGTGTTTTGACTTTGAAGAAGTGGTTTTGTCTGCTAATCACGTGGCTGTGTTCTTCAAGGTGAGGATAGAGGAAAGGTGACTAGTAAGGAATAGTAATCTAGGCATGTTATTTATAAATCACGTTTCTCTTGTGTTGAAATCATTCTATCTACAGAGTATCTGTCCTTACCATTAAATAAAGCTTTTGGGATACAGAAAGTATTGCACATTCTGGACAAATTGTGTTAATTTATTCCTGTTCAATTCTTTTGACCTGCTGCTTGTCATGAGAACACATCAAAGTAGAGCTTCTTTCCATTTGATGTAAACATTAAATGTCGTGGATGGTGGAAAATTTCATAATTGATGAGAAATAAAGCCAGAACAAAATTGTTTCGTTAACACAATTTTAATCAAAGCTGCACTAGATAACTCAGTCTATTGGGAAGTGGGATGATTCCCTTTCACTGAAACACTACATTCCACAATTAACTGAATAGAGAGCAAATATGCACGTGTTTCAACTTGGAGAATATAGTGTTATCAGAAAGAAAGGCTCAATACTAACCAACAACAGGCTATATATGATGAAGACTCAGTGGATTTTTACTAACTTCACTGCTGTTAACCTGTATGTGCTATTTTCACAACTGTACTTGTGTGGGGAATGCTGCAAATGCGCACTGCCTGATGGAAACAAAAATGCCATAATGTTGATGCTCTTTATCCACTAGTAGGTGCTTTCCAAGGCTGCCTTTCTGGAGGCTGAAAAGGGCATAGCATAGTCATCTTTGACCAGAGGAATGTAAAAGTACTTCTATACAAAGAATGTCTTAGAAGATATCTACAGAGGCAATAAATTAGAATGTCTTTGGTAATATTCATGTAGGGCCATTCCAATATTTTATTCTATTATCAGCCTCTTGGGCTTATACTTGAGAAAAGAAAGGATTTGCTGGTTTTATTAAGAAACATGTTGTTGGAACCTGTAAAAATGATCAGTCAGGGTCAATTGAATTATTCTCCATTTCCATGAATTCTCTAAAAATAACACTGATTCTTAGAAACACTAGCTATTTAATATCTTTTGAGAGATGCTCTCTAGCATATAAGCAACTATACATTGTGATTAGGAAGTGGTATTAGTCTTTCACGACTTTAATAATACTTTGTCACACAGAATAACTTACACGGTTTATTTATAATCTGATTAGTTAGACCCAATCATTTCTGTTTAACTGTGTAACTAAACTGCAGATAACTGCTTTAGGAGGAAAGGTAGAGCAATAGTGGGTATTTTATACAAAACTTTTTAAACAGAAGCATCTCTTCATGGGGTAAAAAGGTAAAAAATAACTTGAAACAGTCTGTAAAAGCTATAAAGTTATGTAGAGCATGAGTCTGAGGACAAGCTTACTAAGGTCTTGTTCATCTCAGTCCTTTAATGGAACTTAGTGTATACAAATATTCAGTAAATGTAGAAACAATACTTGTTTTCATAATATGGTCTCTTACACTGTAGGTTACATGACCTACAAGTTACTGCAAGATGAAATGCAAGCACTTTTCTGATTGCTGTGTAGTAGCAGTACCTGGCAGTTTCAGAATGAAGGCCGTCCGAACCCAAATCAAAGTCAGTCTCTGGATCTCAGCTTCAGAACTCTGACATGCTTATAAATGCATTTGATCTGTTGAAATTTAAGTATGAGCAAGTAAAAGGTTTTGCTACAACAACTGTCATGAATGCAGAGAATAAATTCTAGTATTGCTGTTTCATCCTTTAAAACTTACAAGAAAGATTTCCCCAAATTCTGTATTCCCTGCAACTTTAGTGTGTCAAAATATATTTTTCTTTTTTTTAATTATATAAACTTTGTACCAATAGTCTAAGGCCTCTATTTGTGGTAGTTACCATATCTGTCAGTTCCGTGCTTCTTGGACAAATTAAGATGACTAAGTAAAATTGTTTTATTTTGTCACTACGTTCAAAGACAGAGCTGGGCATAGCTGGCCAAACATGCCTATCCTGACACAATGCTGTCCTGGAGAAAGGGGTAGGTGGCAAAGATAGCGTCCTTCCCCTGTGAGGTTCTCTTTCAAATGCTGCTGGCAGATGGTGTGCGCCAAACTCTGAACTGGGTGGTTAGGTCAGCTACATACAGATATGGAGAGAGTTCTTGGGATACTCATCTTTATCCAAGAGAAGTAAATAAATAGTGATGTTCTTTCCATTTTGTCATCTATATTATTTTAAACCTCTTGAATATTGTAACTTACATTCAGGATTTTGCAACTGATTTTTTTTTTAATGGTTTTGCTGTTAACGTGGCTAAGGCTAAAAGGTAGTTCATGGGGTTTGCCTCATGAAGAAGAAGGACTTATGTCTGTTGCAACTCATAAGCTAGAAGGAATGGTTTAGCTTTCAATATATTCCAAAGGAAATAATTTAAACCGTAAGTTGTATTTATGTAACCTCATTCTTCTTAGAGGAGGACCTTAGTCTTGAAGTTAAGGTCTTTCACCAAATCTGCTGAATTCAGAATGAGAAAAATGAGCAAGGCAATCAGAAAAAGGCCTAGTCATCTAGGTTTGGATCTGGGTTGAAACCTATCTCTCTGGTTTTGACATGAGAACCTGTACTACCTGTCCAGAAAACTTTGCAGTGAACTGCAGATAAACATTTGTGAAACACAACTGTACAGTTGCTTTCTGGCAGAAGAGTAAAATAATATGAAAGCTGGATATGTTAAAAACAAAGGTCCCTGGTACATACTAGTAATAGAAATAGGTATAGGTGTAATGCAAATATGCAAGATATTCTAGCACATCAGGTAAACTGTTAAACAGATCCATGTGGGAATGGCAAGAGCAAGGTGCAAATTGTGAAATGCTATTGGACAAAAAGTTAGGACTTTGTTCCCTCATAGGTACCTCAGTGTTTGGTTGACTTCATTCCTAAGAGATTCAGTTTTCCAAGGCTCAGGTCTGTTGGTTACCTTAGAATTGTTTTTCCACAGTTCCTCACTTAAATGATGTGTTCACTCTATTGTTTATTGTCTGGATTTCTCAGTAGTAGTAGTGGATGTGAATTTTATTGCTCTACTAAGTGATTATTAGTTAGCAATGATAAAGATTCAAAAGCTAGCTAAAGCCTTGAATTTAATTAGTTTGGGATTCATTTGAATTTGTCAAATCCCTTTTTGAAAACATTTAGAAAATTTTTCAGTTATTTATAGGATAGTGGTTTTGTTTTCTTTTCTTTTAATTAGTATTATGCTTGGTATTTCCCAGTAGGTTTCTTTGACAAGATCTGGAATATGTAAAGATAGGGATTTGAATGTGGTTTTCTTTTGCTGTATGCCTCGTAAATTGATATGAAAGTGGTTTTTGTATGCAGCCAGAGAGGGGAAGAATCCCTCTGAACTGTCCAGTAGTGGGTTTTGGACATTGGCCAAAATGTTTAAGGGAAAACAACTGTTTCTTTTTATTCTCCTCTGCAAGCAGGAAGCCAGGATTCTCATGTTGGGGAAAGGTGAGGCTAAATGAACTGTGAAAACAGACAACAGTTACATGTCTTCTTTCATTACTGGAGAGCAATTAAATGTTATGGAAATAAGAATGGTATGAGAACCTGTGTAATGGCAAAAGGTGAAACCACACCTTAACTGTGATGAGAGAGGACAGTTGACGAGGCATCCCTCTTCCTTGTCATAAGGGTTGCTTTTAAATACTCTGGTACATAGACTGTGTAAGAATCCTTTAATGATAAAATAGGAGATAAAATGCAGATATGTGACCCTTGTGCAGCTGGGACCATATCTTGTGATATGCTAACTTTGGGGAAGCAAAAGAATTATCTCTATTTACTGACAAAATTTAAGGATGGTGATACAGCACTGACTGAATGTGATTCAGCAGAAGGATCATTGTGAGGACCCTGAAAGGAGTCCAGGGTTCCTCACTGCATAGTTCAGGTCTAGCATAGTGCTGGGTCATGGAGTATGGGTCACTTTTCACAGCTGAGAACCCAGCTGTGAATATAACTAAATACTGACCAAATATTTTGGAAGCCTTAAATGTTTCAGAGAACTTGAAACATGAAACATAAATGCTGTAAAAGAACTGAGTTTTCTGAAGCATTAATATAGGATTTGCAATAAAGCGGGTCCTAAATAACTGGTTTTGACTACTCTAGCTCTAGTGCTGAAGACTTGTGGAACTGCTGTGTAGAAACAACATGGAATATTTTTTTCCTCTGAAATCTTTCCACATCTGCATATTACTGGTTTAGAAAACGACTGTGAAACTCTTGCTGTATGCACTTTTAGTTCACGTGTAAAGCTGTGTGTGTTCATCAGATGTCTGTATTTCATTGAGTTCTTATGAAGTAAGTGAATGAAAGTGTTTAGCAAAGCTTGTTTGCTGGGCTTATTGCTTAAACCCTCTATAAATTGCAGGGGTGTTTATTGGGGGGGGTTGTGCTCCTGACATGTCAGCTGTTCAGCATGAATCTTCTGGGAGACAGGATTTACAGTCTTAACCTGAATCTATGCAAGCTCTCTGAATTCTGGATTGCCAAAATGGTGTGTTGTCAGTGAAAAATAGCACTGTGCTATCAGTATGCCAGCAGCAATAAAGATATACTGCATGTGTCTCATGAATACTGAATTCCCATGCAAAAGTCAGATTGAAAGTTTCCCATGGATCAGTCATGTCTGCTCTTCTTGTAGCTATCTCCTCGTTCCATATGTAAACATTTCAAAATAAGCTTCCAATGGTTAAACTGTATGAAAGAAATTAACATCGGAGACAAAGCTCTTAGAGAAGTTAATGTGATGTTCAGTGCAAACTCCCTTATTGATTCATCCCAAATGACATCACTTGAGGATTCAATAATTAAAGACCCACTTAGCTATTTTATTCTAAATTACTCTTCTATTGCTCTCTCTCCTGCCCCTCAGTAAACTCCCAAGTAATTTAAAATGGCAGAATTGATAGTTGATATTAGTGGATTTACTGGTTACATCTGTACAATTAAATCAAACGTGCTTTGGGCCCTTCTCAGGCAGTGAGGTCAGCTGGCATGGAAAAACCTATGTCTATTATGAAACTGTGTTACCCTCCAGCACAAGGGACAGGTGGGCGACGTTCAAGCTGTCTTTTTTTCTGGGAATGATCCTTGTTATCTGCTGTTTCCAGAACCAGGGAATTGTGATTTGCTACATGCCAAAACCGTTTGAGGCTTAAAAACATACCAGTCTAAACAAGTAAGTTTCAATGTCCCTTAACAGTGAGATCTCTCTCCTGGCACTGCTTGATTTGCTAGCATAAATGTACCTTTGGAGAGCGTTCATTTCACCTTAACTGTTTTTAAAAGCTAGGGATCTAGTCTAAGATGTTGGGCAACAGCTGATAAAGAAATCACAAGATAATTTTTCCTATTTTAACCTCTCTGTCAGAATTACCCACTGAATATATAAACATGCATAAGGCAGAACTGTGCACAAGTAGATGACATCAACGCTTTTAATTACCTGCACTACCTTGGAGGAGATATCTGAAAGGATAAAAATTAGTTTGGAGAAGAAGACTCACAAGTAGATAATAGAACTGTGAGGTGTGGCTTTAGAAATAGTGGTGAAAATTTTATGTATGTAAGGTCAGTTAGAGAAAAGCACAAAGGTAAAACAAAATAAGGAGCATAGCTGTGGAGTATTGAAGAAGGAGCCTCTAATGAAAAGAAAAATAAGGTTGTGACAGATCCTGGAGGAGAAACAGCAATGGAAGAACAAAATAGGGGATTATAGTGGTGTTAGAGGAAGGCCAAAGTAAATGGAAGTAGGCAGACCGGAGTTTTAAAAAAGCAGAAAAATCTTCATTAGTCTGAGGGCTGGTTTAGTAAAATTTAGCTGTTTAAAAGGATGAATACCTCCAATTTAAAAATAATGAATTTGGAGGACATGGTTTAGTGGGTATGGTGGTGTTGGGTTGGTGGTTGGACTTCATGATCTTAAAGGTCTTTTCCAACCTTAATGATTCTGTGACTTTGAAAAAATTCTCACCCAAGTCTCTACTATGTAGCAAGTACTTTGTAATTAAATTCTAGTCTGCTGGATTTGTATTCTGACAGATGTCAGAATCCTTGCCTCATTGCATAATTAGTATAACAGAAATGTTCCTTTCTAATAGATATATAAAGCAATAAGGGTATTTTAAAAATCCTGTCAAATCACTCCATGTAAATTACCTAATCAGATACCATAGCTACATAATGTAATGTTAAAAACAGCAGAATTACACCATTACAGAAATCAGCTAGCCCTGTTCCAGATTACAGGGTTTTATAATTACAATATTTCTTCATCAACCCACTCCACTTCATGCTGTCACATATCTTTGGGATTGTTACATACATTTATCTCTGTATATGTTTCTAGCCTCTTAAAAATGCATGTTTTTCAAATAACTTATTTCTAGAAATCCTTTTTTGGTGAATGCTGATGCTGGCATGTTGGATATATACTAGTTAGTGGAATGGCAAAATGGAGGCTCTGTAGAGTAGTGTTTATTCAGGAAAAACTGAGCAACCTCCTATCCCATCACCACTATAGCTACATGTGTAAATCCACAACACTGGGCCATGATGAAGTTTGCCCTGAAAGGCAGACCATGGAAACCTGGCTGTTGAGAGCCCCTTCATCTTAGAGATGCTCTGAGGCCTTGACCTAAGCTATTGCCAAATAATGTAAGAATGCTGTGGTTATGCAAGATTTTAAAGGAAATGGTGTTAAATGTGGTACTCACCAGCAAGTTACTCTTGAAATACTTCGGAATTTGATAAACCAAATGCTACAGTGCATTTAGATTTGATCTGAATCACATCAGTATCAGGAAGAAATGAATGCGTATTGGTTCCCTTGAAATAGGAATACTTTGTCCCTGGGTTCTCATGTCGTCTTTTGCAAGGAAGAAATGATACAGGTGAAAGATCTTTGTGCATGGAAAAAAAAGGGGATGAGCAAGGCAGTCTTCTGGCACCAACTGGAAGGCAGTTCACACTCAAGTGAGTTTCTCCCAAAGATGCAAACATAGCAGTGACTTTTGACTCCCTTAGGCTGGATTCTGAAAACCACTTTTTGAAAACTCAGGTATGTTCATGTGTGTTCTGCAGGAGGCTATGGCACAGCTGGAATGTGAAAGCAGATGCTGTGAGACTTAACATGCTTAGAGTCAGGTCAGAAGTAGAGAACAAGTTCTTACACCATTGTAGCTTCTTTATAAAATACAGTTTGGCTTTTTTTGTCAGCTTCACATCCTTTCTCAAATACAAGGCTTTGTGCTATTTAAAAGAAATCAAATAAGCTTGTCCTTGCTTTACAGTTTTCTCCTGGGTTCAGTTTCATTAAAATCCTTTTTGTAATACAAACCTCTTTCTAGATGTGACAAGATCAAGTATTTTTCTTGCAGATTTTCTGTACATTAAATGCACAAAAAAAGAAGTAATTGTGTTAATGATTTTAATCAAGGCAGAGATTTTAAACATCCTAAATCCTCTTT
>NW_010513876.1:22374-42512 GCF_000687285.1 Phaethon lepturus
TCTTTCCCTGCAATACTAAGGGTCCATGATAATGCAAGGGAAATATAGAAAAAGGACTGATAATCTTAACATATAGGAATTTCAGTTTACTATTAGTCAGATTCAGCTTAAATAGCAAAAGCAAGAACATGTGGAGGTTTTTGCATAGTGGCTGGTCTTGGGTTGGTCTTTTTGCAATTATATGAAGTAAAGTGTTGTTAAGACATGTTCACTGAAATGTCTGATGCTTTTAGTCCAGGACTGGCAGGAAGTGAGTTCAGCCAGCATCTGTCACTGTCATTTTCGTAGGAAGGCCTAATACTGAAACTCAAGTTAAAAGCCAAGCTTCTGATTGTTGTTCTGTCATATTACTGTTCTTTTTCTTTCTTCTAGCTTTCTTCTGTGGAAGTAAGGGGGATCTGTCAGAGTCCAATACTGTCTAACCAGGTTCTTTTTAGGTATTCCACGCAAAGATGGTTTAATGTTTAATTATCAGGTTTGCTTATTTGAAACAATGGATTTGATAGTGCTGGAAATTTTTTTTGTAGTGCCTTGTCTTCTCTGAAGGCTAATGGAATACCTGACGACTCTGGTTACGTTTGAAAGATTTTTGGCAATCCTAAAAATTGAAGATGTATGGAAAAAAAAAGTCTGGAAATCCTTTAAGTTATGTCATGGACCTTTGGAATAAAGAAAACATTGAGTTAAAGGCACAATTGAAAGCTTTATTATGCTATTGCTCTACCATTCCTCCACTCTCTGTTTTACACTCTTGTTCAGAAGAACTGTTCTCAGCAACAGAACCGTGACCTTCTGGATAAGCCAAAGATCAGGGCTGCTCTTTGCCTCCCTTTGGCCATCAGCATACGTTTCCACCATTCGTTCACAACTTTCCTCCCCTCCTGCCTAAAAAAACCCTTTACAGCTGACATGAACCAGTTCATAGCAACACAGAAGGCAAAGAAGTGCTGGTCAGGAAGGGAATTAAATGGAAGACCTTCTCAATTTCCAGCTAATTCATTCTGGTTTTCTGCTGTTTTTCTTTTGATACTTTCAAGTTCATTCCCAACCAACAGTGGAGTCTGCATAAGAACCCAAATGAAAGTACCAGGGAGGGCAGGCAGAAAAGCTGTGAGTCTGGTTCACTGGTGTTGTGAACATAACACTGACCCAGACTGAAAGAATAGTTTAACACCAAAATAAATATGCCCTCTTCTCTGGAAGATTGAGGGAGGAAAAGGATGTCTGGCTTACACAGGAGATGAACATGTTTATACAATGCAATGCAAGTTTCCTTATCTGACGGTGACCTGGGGAAGAAGATGCATCTGTGGCTTAGCCTGAGTAAGGCTGTCCAGGAAAATTCTCATAACACATTTTCTTCATAGGAATACAGGAAAGGACCTCTTCAGTTGTAGTCCATTCTTTCAGCTTCACTGGAACTTGCTGGTTTCCTGAAATCGGAACATTTTGCACAGACCATTTTCACTTCAGCAAAGCTGAGGCAGGGTTGTGACAGATTCCTGCCGGGTTTCTAGCTGCCCCTCCTGCCTCAGCTTTTGGCAAGCTGCCTGGCAGGTTGACAAGCAACAGAGCGCCTGACAAACCAGGGGGTTCTGGCACCTGCGCTCATCACGCCTTGCTGGGTGAGACTTGCAGGCTTTTTAGATTCATGATTCCAAGGCAGTTTGGTAGGTGGACTGCTCCAGACTGAGGAGTTCTTTTTAAACTGTGGGATAAGAATATAACTACCATGAATGCTGATTACAGATTACAGCTTTTTAAATAGCTTTGCAGAAAGACAGGCAGGAAAAAATGAAGTTAAAAGTTTTTATAACATCTGAAGGAGAAACTGTTCATGTGAAAAGGCTTTTTGTTTCTTGGTTTGAGAGGAAAAGAAATATGTTATTTTTATTGAATAAAAATATTTATTTGACATTGCTGTTGCTTAATAGCAAAGTCCAAAGTTAAAATAGTCATTACTGTGGTAATATACAGCAACCTTAATGGGCTGCTGTATGTTTTTGTCAGTAAATGAAAATTAGATATTCTAAACCTTGTTATCACATATGAATTGGGAAATTCATATGTGAAGTAGATCAAATGAAATGTAGAAGGTTTGTTCTTTGGCGCTTGCCCTGTCTCATAGTTTTTATTACCTTTATTACCGAGCTGTCCTGTTTTGGCTGAATGTGTTGAAGGCAGGGAGGGGGGAGTAACAAGCTGTGAAGGCTTGACAGACTACTCGGTAATAAAATGTTAGCCTGACTTTTGAAATAAAACTGTGGCATCCTGAAATAACTATATGGTGGTTATAGATGAATCTAGGAGAAGTGGCAAAATATTAATTGGGCTCTACTAATAGGGGTTGTATCACCTAGTCTGATGGATACTAACATTTCTGTTATCAAAGTGAGTTAATTCAGAATTAGATTTGTTCTTTTTGCAGGAAGGATACAGCTCATCTCTGAAAACACAACCCCCTGCTACCACCACCTTGCTCCCACATTCATATACAGTGGCCTTACATGCCTTTGCCATTGGCATTTCCAGTGCCTGAGGTCCTGTCTCCCATTAGACTGACAGAAGAGACAGAATGTGGATTTTTATTTTCTTCAGAGCTAGAAACTCCCTGCAATTCGCTTCCTTTCTTGAGGTTGCACTGGGCTTGCTCTCTTTTGTTTTGCTCCTGAGTGATGGTTTGATTGAAATGTAAATGTATTCTCAGCAGTTTTCCCTGAAAGGGATTTGATTCAGACAGATCTCTCCTCTCAATTTTATACAGGCCTGAAATATTTGCTTTAAGAGAATGAAATAAATTTGCAGTGCCATCTTGTAAATATGTCTTGAAACACTGTTAGCTTTCATCACATTTAGATCAACTACCTGCTATTTTGCTAAGCACATGATTTCTGTTCATTTTTTAATGTTAAGCAGGAAGTGGCAATGAACAGGGTCTTACGGCATCGCGGGGAAAATATTTCCTTTCAATATCATTCTGCAATTTTTATCCCATCTAAGAGGTACATCATAGAAACCCCTCTTGATCACTGTTCTAACTTTTTCTTTCCTTTGCCCTCCTAAAATTTCCAGGTCTGGCTTCTTATCTTGCCCTGGAGCTCTACTGCAATTTCCCATAATATTCTAACCATATATCTTTCAATTCAGTATAAATTGGCAGTGCTGCTGCAGTCAGCATGCATATATCTTTCCTTTCTTCTGCCTTGGGCTGCTCCTCCTTCCAGAATGTATTTCTACACCCTTTTCTGTCTATAGGAATCCATCCCTTTCTATACACTTTGTTCTGGAAGTTAAGTAGTTCTGTCAGTTTTCTGATTAGAACAGGTCTCACAGGCTGCAATTTACTTCATGTTTCTTCTTAGATTCACATAGTTGAGTTCCTCCTTTCTTGTTTATTATGTCTTTTGCATTCTGAGAGAAAGAATGGAAGAATCCCCACATGATGTGTCACTGTTTTTTAAATGATCATTCTTAACCCCATCTCTTTCTCTTGCTAGGTTTGGCCTCATTATTTCTTTTCAGTTCAATAACAGTTACCCATCAGTGGCTTTTTTCCTGAGTAATGTGAGTCTCCTTTTTATCCTTTTAAAGCCTTTTGTTTTATTTCCAGTCCAATGTGTATGGTATCCACTGTGAGTAGCTAATACATGTCTTCTTCCTTTATTGAAATAAGTAGATATTTCAATATAGAAAGTTTAAAAGAAAAACAAAAAACCCACCAAAAAGCTGTTTGAGCTACATTTCCCTTAACCTGCATTTGTAATTATGTCCTCCTTATTCTTACTAGCCACACTTCCATTTAACAAAATGGAAGTTTTTATAAAAATATATTTAATTGCCAATTCCTGCCTCCCAAAATATTAACAGTATTTCTGTAGTGTTGCTACAGAAAACAATTTAATTTCTGCATGAGAAACAAGTTTTTTACTGTGCTTTGTGCTACTGGATCATGAAAAAGGATTTGAAACATAAGGCAAGGGTCAAAAGAGAACTTGGGTTTACCTTGATCAAAAGCAGAACTGAATCAGTAAAACCAGCATACGTGGTCAGGAACAACAGATAATATATGTCTTACACTAACTTCAGTGATCCTGTGGGGATATTGCACTTCACAGTAATCAAAGGCAAAAGCTGGTAGGTATGTTTTGGCATGGAAGGTTTTATGTATGTTTTATTTGTTTTAGTCATGTCCCTATAAGGGCTCTGATTTAAATAAGAAAGTAAAAAAGCAGCATAGTTAAAGTTTAGTTCTCTTACCTGACCTGCCAGACCATAAACTGGCTGCCTTTCCAGCCCTGCCCCAAGACAGGTCTCAGTTGTTTCCACCACAGCCAAGAGATCAGCATGAAGACTAGACTCTAGCCCTGTACTGTATTAGTTCTTGGATTAGCTCAGTGATCTTCATAATTTTCTCCGTCCCCTTTGGAACTACCTCCCGCTGTTAATGGTCCATTATAATACTCTTGAAGGCCATGAAATCTACAGGATCATTGTCTGGTTCAATTATTTTTCACTGGTGGTTCTGGACAGGCATTGCCATCTTTCTTTTCATTAGGTTTCCCCTGTTTTTAGTGTTGCCCTTCATGTACAAAGCTCACCCTATGGCATATCTAATAGTCACCTATTCTGATTCCTAACATACATATGTGGAGGCTTTCAAGAGGGGCTAGGAGATCATTGGTTTGTGATGGTATAGATAGCACAACAGTTTTCCTATGCTTTCTTTGTGTTACTCCACTGGAATGAGAATGTGTATTTTTTTTCTATACCATCTTTTTGAGCTCCTGCTCCACACCCTGTCCAGAGACAGGGAGAGATCTTGCAACAAAAATAATTGCAAACATATCCCATCTGTGCAGCAAAGATATCAGTGAGCTTGTGAAGTTCCATTTGACACACAGCAGTAGGACATGTGCTGTCATATATCTAAAAGTCATAGTCTGAGGGTGGTTATTTGTTTCTAGCCAATGGAAGTGTATGTGTGTTTAACAAAATGTATTTTAAATTACAATCTGAGAGCTATTGTGCTTTGTGGCAATTGCAACAGGAATCTCTGGTTCCCTAACTTGATTTCTGCTGAAATGTTAGATAGAAGCATAATTGCATAATCCATATAATTGCATGTTGCCCTCTCATATGCATTCGGATCTGATTAAAATAATCTCTTCTGCCATCCTGTTTGTATATTCATAAAGGTCAAATGTGTTATTAGGCTTGACTGTTCAGCTGCAGGATATTGAGGGCTTTTTACAGCATCAGTAATGTGATACACACGGAAGCCTTTCTGCTTACAAAATGACACCTACTGGTCTCAAGGGTCACAGGCACATCTTTTTCTTATCTAACTTGATGCAAGTCATGGTGCCAAATCTAGTCCAGCCAGAGGGTAAAGTGTGAACCTGACTGGAAAACTGTGATGTTGCCTTGACACTCAATATTGAAATGCTGTTAGTCTTGAGTCAGTTCTCCCTTTTGATCCTTTTACACTCATGTTGCATTTGGAACACTTACTGCAATAGTTATTTATGGGGAACTATATGTAATTCCCTTTATCTGTCACCTCTCTTTGAACAAGTAGAACATGGTTCACAATACATTCAGTGCGGTATATTTGAATGCTATAGCTGTTTTCTCTGGGCCTGTGGCACAGCTACAACCAGCTAGTACCCTGCCAGAGTAGCACTTGGATGTGTAAACCCGCCAATATTCACAGCAATGCCAGAGCACTGTGTGAGGTGTGTTTTAAGTAATTTTGACAAATACCTGTTATGTTCCAGAGAAGTCAGAAGGATACATTTTGACTTTGAGAAGTGTAGTGACATGAACCTATTCTATGTATTTCATGTGGACTTACACATCTAGATATAAAGGAACTGGATTGACAGTGGCCTTCTGATACATGTAAGATATTGAAAATTTTACTCTAAGCTACGTCCCTGTTATAATATGGAAACCTGGAAGAACTGCAAATGCGCAGCCCTGCAAGATACCAAACATGTGAAGCAACAGAGGTTTTGATTCAGGGCTGGGCCTGAGGGTGTCTGATTTTCATTTCCAGATCTGTAACAGACACCTTATGTTATTTTAAAAGATTTTGTCACTGAATGCCAGAGCACTCTCTTTCTGTAAAGAGGCAAAAATTATTCTAGTGCCACTTGCAATTTTGCACAGTCTTCTCTGGCATCTGTTCATGCTTTTCTTTAAATTAGAAGCCCCTTTGGCACTGCTGCTCTTTGTACCTTTTTATACCTTCTGAAAGGTCTGGTCAGAAGCTTCCCAAATTAGGTCAAGGTGGATTGTTACTTTAGAAAGGATATGAAACACTTAAGCTGACTGACTTTTCTACTGAAGGTGAACTTCTAAGTGGTCTTTTCACTTAACACAAATCCAAGGGGGCCTTTAGATTTGTTCTCAGTGTCCTTGCATAACCAGGATCGATTAGCAACTACCACCAGCTGGATAATCTGTGCGAAATGAGGTGGTGTTTTCATCCTGTTTTCTCTGTCTTGCAGCTACCTCCTCCTTTTAATCAATAATGTTGAGGTTATTAGCAGTCTCTGTAAAGGCCAAGAATACAACAATATTGAAAGCATGTGGGTCAGGTGATAAAGGCTGAATGATGGATTACATGGGTATTCCTAGGCAGGCTTTGGCTGGCTTGTACCTTCAAACACCAATAACATTTTGGTTATTCTATGAATTAATATACACACTGATTAGGTTTTTCTAGAAATGTCTTTAACAAAAAAAAAATTCAGAATTCTGATCTTAGTTCAAAGTAAAACAGAATAGTTACACTGAATTAATGTGATACAACTGACAGATCAGACACTTTCTATTTCTTATTACTCTATCTCCTTGTAGTCAGAATCCTGTGGCCCTCTGGGGAAAAGAGTTCAGACAGTGTGAAATAAATTCAATCTGGAAGTCACTTCTCCCATTTCCACATCCAAAACTCATTAGAACTAAACAGAATTCTTCAGAATGAAATAAAGTTTCCTACTTGGACAGTGATTTGGATACATTCCTCTCATTATAGAGCACCTTTTACATCCTTTAGATGTTACATCTCAGTTCTTTAAAAATGAATGAAATGGGAAAATTGAGTGAGTGTGGTGTCCACCTCTGCTAGCAGATTATCTTTTGCACGGCTGCACCAGTGACAAACCACACAAGCTGCTCCTTTACAAACCTGTGAGTCCCACCCAAATATATTTGCTGTCTGAACCTAGTTTTAGGTTACATGAGTCTCAGCCATGTTTGTGTTTCCAGTGTATGGAAAAAAGTGAGATAAACATCTGTATTTTAGAAACTACTTGCATTGCATGGAAAATAATATACACAATATACTGGTCTTCAATGAAGTCTAAACAATACGTACTCTTCAATGCCACCTGCTGGTATTACAGGGGGTAACTACCGACCTATGCTTACACACGGGCATCTTCAGAGGGTATGCTTGGATCAAGTATCCTGTGCAGGAGCTTTGTGATTAAAAAAAGGCAGTCAAAGCGTTATTAGCTATCCATGCCTTCCCTGGTTATTTGTCTCCTCCCATTTTAACATAATCTACTAGTGTTTTAGCTAAGATCCTGGATTGTATAAGATTAGCTAAGATCCTTGGATCCAATCTGGCAGGGCAGTTGCGGTTGATCAGCACAATGCTATGATGCAGGTTGAGGTGCTCTGTTTACTCTTGTTAAACTAGTAGTGATGGGATGAAATGGCTGAGGGCACACAAACCAGGGTGCTGATGGGACATTGTAGACACATGTGCTCTAAACAGAGTCTATGTCTACCTACAGCAGGATGTTAGGGTCAATGCAGTGGTTCTGTCTCTTAAAAGAGAGAGCCTGTTTTTGTTTTGTGGCTGGGTCAGTCATATACATAGTCTTTTCAATTCTTAAGAATATTTTAGGATAACTCTGCAAAGAATTCAATCCTTTCCCTTCTTGTAAGAGAAAATCCTTAGAAACTTACTGTCCACTAGTTGCAGAAACCTTCTCATACCATGAAAGGAACATCCTGCTATGACAACTGCTCCTATACTTTTCCGGTGCTCAGGACAGGGACAGGGACTGGCCCTTGACAGACTGTCCACCATTGATCATCAACTTTATGGGATTTGATCTTAGTACAGCAAACCATGTAAACACATTAAACCGTTAACCTTTGATTCCTGAAGTTTGTGGGTTGTATCGTTTCTGTGGGTTTTGAGAGAAATTATTGTGGCCCTTTGTTTTGAAGATCCCTTTGTTTTAATTTATTTTCCTCGGGTTTATCTTTGTTTTGTTTTCATTTTGGGTTTTTTTGATTGTTGGTGGAGAATGGAAAGAGTACTTGAGTGATCCTAAAGAACTGCTCTTTTCCCTCTGCCATTCTGCTACGTGGGAGCCGCTGATCCATGCTAAATTCAGTCCCTTCACACAGTTTTGAATACTTATGAAGAGCAGTGGCTAATCTTTCCTATCTGTAGTATGACTCTTTGGGATATTATTTCACCCTGGCTAGCTCTTCCATTATCCATTTACTGTCTCTGTTTCAGTGCAATACCCTCTTCATACTCAGCTTTTTTAATGAAATAAATGATGTCTTTTCTTGTTTTTGAAAGGAACTTATCTGTCTAATGTTCTAGCTTTTAAACTTTTATAAAAGTCAGTGCTGTAAGCAATTTGCTGACAAAAGCAAGGGCTTTTGGTTATTTTGATGAATACACAAGGTTGAAAGCAAAGAGGACCTGATATATCTAAACTTCAGCTCTTCTGTGCATACAAATAATAGTCCATAGAATAGGTTACTTCGATTTTGGATAATAATTTCCATTAAAAGTTGGTATTTCATGAGGAGATATCTCAGAAGTAGGTATTTATGTGTGTGTGCATATATACACATGTAGGTAGGCATTTTAAATGAAGGAAAAAATATTAAACAGAGTACAAAAATCCAGAGTTGGCATGGGAAAAAAGGTAGGAGAAAACGAATTCTAGGGATAAATCATCATGCCTGCATATGTGATGCAGCAGTTTAGGCTTGGAGATGCTTCTGCAACCACTGTTTGAAGCAGAAGCTTCCCTTCAGCTAGGAAAAAAAAAAAAATGGGGGGGCATTGTTTTGAAAACAACTGAAACTTTGATGCAATACCTAGACTGATTCTGTTTTCATTATCATAGCTTTTGAGCCCTCAACTTAATTGGCCTCAATTACTGTCATACAATGCCAATCTAGTGGCAGTTGAAGCCGGAGTAGTGTAGATTACAGTGAGAATGGATTTGCAAATTTGATTTTTTTTTTTTTTAAAACCCTTAAAATACATGGAAGGTTTTGCTTGAAAAAAAGGAGAAAAAAAAAAAAAGACAAAAAACCCTCAACAACTCTGTATATCCCAAATGTTGAACTGCTACTAATTGAAAGGACAGAACTGGCTCAGAAATGTTCATGGGAACAAAAGGCGATCATTTAAATGGCAAGGTTATGACAAGCCTCTTTCACCATTTTCTTACAGATACTCTCCTCAAATGGAAAACGCCTGATGTTTAACAGCTGATCAAAGTTGGTGTGCAGTCTCTGAACAAGATCCTACCACTTCTGTAGGGGACAGCTTCCAGAAATTGCTTCTAAAAGAACAGCAGCTGCTTCCAAAGGGAAAGGTAAGTCTTTGTCATGTGAGACAGTATGTGCTTTCCCTGAAAGGTTTGAAATACAGCAAGAGCCCGAGAGGTATTTATCAGACTACAGAAACATCGCCCTCTTCTGGGAACAGAAATACAGCACAAGTTGTTGAGGATGTTTTTCAAAAATGCAAACGAGGTGTTTTGAACTCTTTTATATTTATGATGTATTACTCTGAGGCTGTTAAGAGTTTTAATTTTGTGGTTACCCCACCTGCTGTTCCATTATTAAAACCGGAGGTCTGATTAATCAAAAATATATTCTGCAGTCACATCACACAAGTTCTATAAAATTTGTATGCATGAGTATACTGTGAAAGCTGTTCATGACTGAAATAATTTTTAAAGTTTCTGATATGTGTTTAGGCATCTTATGAGAAAGCAGTATGGCAGAACAGGAGTGTTGCACCTAGAGTCAAAACATGATGCTGCTGTGAGAAACTTCCTTTCCTTTCATATTAAACATACACACTACGTCCAATGGGAGAATTCATGCGACAAGTTATTTTCATGAACACTTAAAGATGTAGTATACCAAAAGAGTATGGCCGACAAAATGGCAAAAATAATGGTAAACTTTGGCAGATTCAATCCTCTACATCATGTAGTTTAATGCATGCAATTTCATGACTCTAAGGGAAAATGTCATCGAGCCACTTGTTTTAAAACACAAATATTGTATGAGGAGGGTATTAATGAATCTTCATGCTTCACCTAGCTGAACTCTTACGTGAAGTTTACTGATGAGTTTACTGATCTTTCACTGGCTCCCAATTTTGCAGAATACTTTTCTCACAACAGAAAGTATGATGAGAACTGCTCTTGCAGTTCATGTTTTTGTGAAGGTCTTCATTTGATATCTGAATAGTGAAGCCTTCACTCTTTCATGTAGTCTAGGGATAATTTAATTCTTCAGTCTATTCATAAGTCTTTCATAATTCTTCCCTGGCTTATGTTCGTACAGAACCTAGTACCAGAATGTTGCTGTGAATGTTCCGTTCTTTACTGCAGTTGCTTATAGCTTGTATGGGAGCTCAGACAGGTGAGCTCTGCTGCTCCTATTAGTTATTTTCCCATACTGGTGCTGCCACATAGAGCAAGTATAATGAGGTAAAAAATGGTAGCAGCTCCGTAAAGCAAGTTTGAGGACAGTAGTGTCTAGAGTTGAGAGGGACAGAAGGTAACAGCAGTGAGGCTCACACTGAGGACAGTACTTGTTTGTGTTACTTCTGCTAATATTTGTTTGTATTGCAGTAATAGTGTAGGTGGGTAAATGCTTCAGAGTAATGGTTTCAGTGCAGCTGAACACAGTAAATCACAGCTTTCCCTAGTCCATTAGACTCGGGACAGAATGAAAACAGCTTGTCTAATGTCTGGAGCCACTCAGAGAAACAGTTAATATTAATTCATGAGGAGTATATTATAGGAGGTCTGTTAAGATTAAATTTACAGAGCATAATTTCCAATCAGATGAGTTACCTTTTAAATAAATAAAATGAACTTGCTGTTGGAAGCCCAGTCATTAGCCGACCTTTCTGGTTGCAAAGCAATTAGTTCCATGGACAGTGATTTGGCAGTACAAAAAGCACTGTGGAATGGCAAAATGTTGTGTGAAACTTAGTGATAGTGAATGGAATTTTTAAAAGGAAGAAAAAAAATTGCTAAAAATAGAAGCGTAGCTCACAAGATCTTATTCAAGTCTTGTGTAATTAAACTCATCCTGAAGCAGCTGAATTGGATCCAGGTACATGTGTGTCTGAGAGTTCTTCCTTACCATTGCAGGCTGCAGGACTTGACCATGTGAATATTTGCTCACAGCAACTCATGAGTCAAGGGGAAGAGACCCCCACAGATAGGGCTTCTCACAGTTACTTCTTGCACAGCTCTTTCTCAGAACTTAGTGGTTTTCACAGCAGTCTCATCCAAGGTTACACAGCAGGTACTATAGCAGAGATGACCTTGAACAGAGGTAGCTAAACCTCTCTGAGAGAGCTTGCAGAGCCTGTTGGTGCACTCAAGTTGATGACATATGCTGACAGACGGATTGTTCCTCCATGAGGACAGGAGGATGCTAGAACCCTTACTGAGGCAGCTGTTAAGACTAGCCTTGTACTTTGTACTTATGTAGGGAAGTTAGCTGGGTAGAAGTTGAACAACTGGAGGAGTATTTGATCTGAATAAGGTTCCCCTCCCCAACAATTCTGGCCTTGTAACCACTCTATGTGCTGTTTAGCTTAAAGAGAGAGTGTGTCATTTTATGAACATGTTTGATTGAGCTAGCTAAAGACTAATACCAAGCTCCTGGAACAAGTCATCCAGCTCCAGATGGCTAAACACATGTTGTGACAGTAGTACCATCAGAGGAAGATGCAGAGTGACTATATATCTGGCCCCTGACCACATTTCATATCCTAGTGCTATCTTTGGCAGAAAATATGGCTGGCTGGAACTTAACTTTAGGTATCAGAAGCCCAGTGCTAAGCATCAGCAACATAATTTAGCATTTTCAGTTGAGATTGAAACGGCCATTAAACTCCTTGAATTTTATGGTACCAGTGAGTTACGTGCATTTTGCATCACTTGCCTTTCTTGCCTTTGCCCTCACAGCCCTTTGGTCTGTTATTCTAGAGTAGTCTTACTGAAAGAAAATTGAATATAGACTATTTCAGCCTTTGAAACTCAAGTTCTCAGCCTCCTTTCTTATACCCTGTGAATGTGATGATATAAGAAGAGATTGAATCTGAAGCTTGTAGTAATAAGCTACTGAATGAGGCACCTTGAAGATATTTGATCTTTTAAATAGCATTAAAAATAGATTGTAAGTAATGTAAAGGTATACCAGATTGTTTACAGGGGAGCATGTCATGAAACACATATGGCGTTTGGCCTTTTCAGAAAAAGGGGGTGTTGCAATTTAGCATGGAAACATGCTAGATTCAACATCCTGTGTTGAAACCAAAGAAACTGTCGTTCAAGCTGGCACTGGTCATTTGTCATCTGCAAAGATCAGCTGTCAAACCAAGAATGAGACAGGTTTTTAAGATTTCTTTTACCTTATGTGGTGTTTAAAGTTCTAAGTTTTGCCTGAACAACTGTGTGCATCAGAACAGGCAAAAGGTAGCCTTCATTTAAACTCTTTTTCAGGAAGATCACAGGAAAACTTTGCTATTCATGATGCTTAGTGATTTTTTTTTTTAATTTTCTTTTTTTTTTCCAATGGAGGGTACTGTAGACATCAGTAAGAACAAGTTTTTCCCTCCCACAGACACAGCTATCATGCTTCTAGAGATCTCAAAAATAAGCAAGTTTTTTTTAGCATTTAGCTAACTTTTAACTTGAGGTATAAAAACTTATTTCTACTTGTATCTTTCAGACTAGTTTGTGTTGGGAAGGACCTTTAAACGTCATCTAGTCCAACCCCCCTGCAATGAGCAGGGACATCTTCAACTAGAGCAGGTTGCTCAGAGCCCTGTCCAACCTGACCTGGAATGTTCCCAGGGATGGAGCATCTACCACCTCTCCGGGCAACCTGTGCCAGGGTTTCACCACCCTCATTGTGAAAAATTTCTTCCCTACATCTAGTCTAAATCTCCTCTCTTAGTTTAAAACCATTACCCCCTGTCCTATCGCAATAGGCCCTGCTAAAAAGTCTGTCCCCATCTTTCTTATAAACCCCCTTTAAGTACTGGAAGGCTGCAGTAAGGTCTCCCCGGAGCCTTCTCTTCTCCAGGCTGAACAACCCCAACTCTCTCAGCCTGTCCTCATAGCAGAGCTGTTCCATCCCTCTGATCATTTTTGTGGCCTCCTCTGGACCATCTCCAACAGGTCTGTGTCTTTCCTGTTCTGAGGGCTCCAGAGCTGGACGCAGCACTGCAGGTGGAGTTTTAACCCAGCAGTGGACTGGTGGCATTTCAGAAACCCCCTTTCTAAAAAGGGTTTAACATAAAAGTATGTAAAAAACGATCTGGAGAATGTTATGCTAATTCTGTACTAATCCACACAGTAAGCATTAGAGCTTTCTGTCTAAGAATCCCAAATAGACTGTGGATGGTTTTGGGGTAGTGTCATTTTGTCCCCCTAGCTAAATGTAACCTCTTGTATTTGAAATCCCAAGAAATACAACTGTACCTAAAAGAAAAGAAAAGGCTGTTCTGGGAAATACATTTCAAAGGGGCAGTCTGATTGCTAAGGCTCTTGTAGAAAGGGGATGTGTTTTCCTGTTATTTCTTCTGACCCCCGCTCACTTGATGATGCTTTATGTCCTGAGGTGATGAGTAAAGGAAAAGGAATGGAGGGATGGCTTAGTCCTTTTAATTCAAAATCCAAGAGGATCTTCATGTCAAGAAGACAGTAGGCTACCCTTGCTGTGCAGTTGATCAGCAGCACATTTGCTGAATGGGGGATAAAACCAGAATAAGATTCAAATCAAATTGCACCTTCCTATCTTCCTTAATCTAGCCCTCAGAAGTCCCTCCTGTACTTGGCACTTGGGCAGATAGTTATGTCTTTTAACTTCAGGTATCAAATTTAGTTAAGTTAGGGGTCTGTGTTGTCTATTTACTTAACAGAGAGAGACAAGCTCCTAATTTATAATATTGTCACTTGTCTTTTGGAAGCTCCATCATTTTTTTTTTTTAGCAGCTTGGGTATTTAAGTTTGATGCTTAAAGTTAGGAAAGTTGTCATCTTTCAACAATGTGGGCACACATCTTTAAAATCTAGAGTGTACTTTTGTGACCTGTCGGAAAAACAGCCTTGTCCCTTTGGCCCTGAAATGCTTTGGTGTTTTGAGTACTGTGGAAAGGATATGTTCAGTTTGCATTTTTGTGAAGTGACATGAATTAATATGCCCTGGTAAACACAACTGCTACAACTACTAGGTTGCAGCTAGGTATGTCATATATATTGTGTGAGACCAGTAGGATCATCATCATAACTCCAAATGGAAACAGGCTTTACAGAAAACCTTCACATCTGATAAAGTCCAACAAAACCAAAACAACTTCCTATTGTTAGGGTTTCTGGATTTGTTCTTAGTAATTACAAGCAAAATGAGATAAAATGTAAGTTTATCTGAACTGAAAATCAAAGACAGGTATTTGGCCTCAAGGCCCTCAGTAGTGGGACAAACTTCATCTCTGAAGAAAACCTGCTCTGCGTGTTTTACAAGATTTTTGATGTGACCTGGAAATTATCACTTTGTAGTTTCAGGCTCATCTGTGTTTTAAACCTTTACGGAAGTAATATCCACAAAGTAAGAATACTTTTTAAATGAAGTAATACTTCATATGGAGTTGAGTAGACTTCAGTCAGCTTGTCCTGGAGCTTCATTTTCCTCTAAGCTGTGAAAATCAAAGTATTGCCAATGATCTCAGTTCTGATAGCATAAAACAAATGTGTTGGGGTAATCTGAACCACAGCAGCGTGTACTGGGCAGGGGAAGAACTGGCATGATAGTGAATAGAAAATAATTTGCCAAGAATTAATGAGAAAATGGCATTGACTGTAGGAACACAGTATGTAAAATAGTTGCTCTCCTTTTTTGTTTTTACCTTTCTCGAGTATAAAATGTGTAATCTAACAACTTGGGTTAAATATAGTGATCTGGGGAAAAATATCAATATTCATTAAAAAGCAGTGAATTACAGGCTTAGCAGAACAGTTAAGGTTGGAAGAGACCTCTGGAGATGATGTATTCCATCTTCACTGCTGAAAACAGGGTCAAATTAATATCAACTTAGAAAATAATGAGTTGTTATTTCTTTCACTTCAAATTCAATCTATTGCATTTACTTCTGGCTAAAAAACTAGAAACTAAATGCAAACTATTAACACAGTTTTCCCGTTCTTACCAACTACTGCCTGCTTTTCATCTATGTTCAAGGGCTACACTACCATTAATGCAAAGAGACTTTGCAAGGTCATAGGGAGCCTGCATTTGCACATCTTTCCAGTATCAGAACATTACCAACCAGCACACAACTCAGTCACTGGAAATTTTTGTTTTAAGTTGCTGGGAATTCAGGTTCTGTGTTTCTCTGAGACTCAACTTTGTCTTAGAAAAGCAACAAAATAATAAAAATGTTTTTTTCCTCATTTACTTACCACTGTATTGAAGTTGAGGAAATGGGTGACTATTCAGGTATGTTTTGCCCATATTTAGTTTCCATAGCAGTCTTCTACCACTGCCACTTGGAGTATTGTGCATAGCAGTACAAAAAGCTTTCCATTTATCAGATCTCTCGTGTAACAATACACATCAGTGTGAGGGGACAGATATACGAACTTATTCAAAGTCAGCATCATAACTTCTAATTGTTCTTTGTAGCAAAGGCAGACAGTCCTTTTCTTCCAAAAGAGTTTAATATGCTGTTGATATGACACTAATGACACTCTTGCTCCTAGCATCAATACCATGCACAGGGTTCCTATGGATAAAATTCCTTGTTTCCCTCAAAACAATTCTTATCCAAAACCAAGCTGTGCAAGTATTTAAGACCAAATTTTACATCTGAACTGTTTTTAAGAGTGTTGCTTAATGTGTTATCTGAAGTAGTTCAGAAATACTAATAACACTTTACAAATGGAAGTTAGACTGTTCCTGGCCTCAGCTCTATTACTGAGGTAGATCACTTGAGTAAAATACATATACTGAATTTGTTAAAGTACGTTTTGTCTAGAAGTTGGATATGGAGGGCATTATGCATATGTATTAAAATTCTTTGTATGCAAAATCTTGAGAAACAGGAATAGCAGGTCCTCTATGTGAGGATTGCAGCATCTATTTCATTAAAATATACATACAAAAGCTGTGTCTGTTTCATCAGTTCCATGCTGGGAAAATACTGGTATTTAAAATTCACTGATACTCTCTCAGTGCTTTAGGACTAGATACCACTTTGTAGGAAGCTGGACTGGGTTCAGATTCTGCAGTGCTAGGTGGGATACACAGTGGATTATGCTTTGCATCTTCCATTCCACCTGCTCATCAGTGCATCTCTCAGTCTGAAAGACGTTACAGCCTTGGAGAGATACCTCATCTCGTGATTTGGAGTACTAACCTCTGCTTGAGGAAGCTAAGCAGAATTTGGAGACTCTCCGCTGTAAACATCTAGTGAACTACTTCAGGATTTATCTTAGCACTAGGGTGTCCTGAACTTAGTCCCTGAAACTAGTGGCACTTTTCCAAGTTTCCTTAGGGGAGGCTGCATATTTTTAAAGGAACCTTGAAGTTTACAATTCTATTTGGCACATTGAATAATCAAGTCCCAGCCAGACAAGGCTCTGCCTAGGGATTCTGTATGCATAGTCATGTCTCTAATAACATAGTAAAGTATGCAAAACTTCCTGTCTTAATTTATGCAAAGGGCATGTGTTGGTCAGTCTTAAAGCTTGCCAAAAACTTTTAGTGAGTTTAAAATTCATCAGAACTTCAGAGTCCTAGGTCCTTATCATATCAGGAAGGAGGGGAGTGAGTGGGACTCAGTATGTGCAGCATGTTTAGGTCATTCTGTGATTAAATTTTTTTTAGCCCCCTCTACTTCCTAGCAAGTCCAGGGGAGTAGTTTGTACTTGAATCTGCAATGGAATAATTTACACAGTTTATGTTCAAGTGTGGAATGATGCCAACTTGAGACCCATGGACATTTCTAGTGAAACTGAACTGTCATTCCCTATTAACCTGCTCTTGGTCTTTTTAGGAGCCTGAGAAACCTTTGCTCAAACTTTGGTCTTGTGTTTGATAGGTGAAAGCTACCAAGGGCAGCTTGGCTGCATCGTCTCTATCCTCTTTGCCCTGTATCCCTCCTGGTATGTCTCAGAGATCCTTTCAGCTAAATCACCTTGTGTTCTTTATCTTCCATTGGCCCCTCTTGGAGTTTTGAGGTATGTGTTTTAATGTTACGTTTACTTGGGTAGTAAAGTGAGTACAAGAATTGTCTACGTTCCACCAGCCTGAGGCCTCACTGCACTCCTGCAGCACCATTCAGAGCTCCTTCAACCATGCCAGTGCAGCTGTTTGTTTTTCATCTTGTCAGTTACATCCCTAAAATCATCCAGGTTAAAAAACCCAAAAGCAGAAGTGGTCCAGGGAGGGGGAATGAGTAGCTAGGAGTAAGGGGAAAGGGCAATTCTTAAGCTATTCTTGCTGCCAAGAAAAAGATGCATGACACTGTTCCCAGTGTCAGGTGAAGGCAAAAATGTAGTACACAAGTTACAGGATACAGTAGACTTTGATAGGTATAGTGTATCACTGCAGGAGTTCTCCCTGCTTTGCTGTCAGTCACAGGCTATGAATGTGCCATATACAGCTTGATGTATAGTATCTGATTTGATTCATTACTCAGCCCTCTAACTGCAGCCATATACAAAACAGGCTCAGACTGGTACTCCTTGACTGAAAGATTACTGCCTGGAAGATGGATGCAAATACAGTTATAAGAGGCAAGGCAAGCAGGTAGAGCAGATACAATAGGAAATGCTTGAATCTTCTGTCCTTTCCTAACAGTTTACTTGTCCCTCTGGCATTGCAAACCTGACCCAAATGTCTCTGTGTTGTAGGTTCCTGTATGACATTACATACATTTGTTATAGTCCCCAATGTGTGGATGTAGGCAAAAGTTGGTTAGTGTCATGGTTTAACCCCAGTTGGCAACTAAGCACCACCCAGCTGCCTGCTCACTCCCCCTGGGTGGGATGGGGAAAGAGAATCAGAAGAGTAAAAGTGAGAAAACTTGTGGGTTGAGATACAGTTTAATAGGTAAAGTAAAAGCCGTGCACACAAGCAAAGCAAAACAAGAAATTCATTCCCCACTTCCTATGGGCAGGCAGGTGTTCAGCCATCTCCAGGAAAGCAGAGCTCCATCACACAGAACAGGTACTTGAGAAGACAAATGCCATCACTCCAAACATCCCCCCTGCTTCTTCCCCTGGCTTTAAATGCCGAGCATGATGTCATATGGTATGGAATATCCCTGTGGTCAGTTGGGGTCAGCTGTCCCAGCTGCGTCCCCTCCCAACTACTACTCCTTGCTGGTGGGGTGGTGTGAGGAGCAGAAAAGGCCTTGACTCCGAGTACTGCCTAACAGTAACTACTTATCAGCACTGTTTTCAGCACAAATCAATGTTCTAACAAATGTTAGTACCAATGCTTCCCTCTCTGTAATATGAGAAAAAAAGATAGATAGAAAAAACCCCACTGTTTAGCCAATGGTAAGAATTTATCGGAGAGAAAGGCATTTTCTTGAGGACCAGTAATGTATAATCTTTGGGATTAAGACAAGGTACCTCCAGTAAATGTGTACCTCAGAGAAAATTAGTCAGCTATGTTATGTGATTTCCCTGGACATATTTTGGAAAAGTATGGGATATTCCCTTAATGAAAAAGGGAGAGAGCTTAAACAGGGTACAAGAGACATGTTTTCAGTGTGACAACCTTTAGATAATTTTTTTTTCAGACTCTACCTTCTGAAATTGGTATGAACGACAGTTATTTTAGGTTCTGCTTATTACATTGCTTTAGAGTCACTGATTATCTTCTGATATCATGGAGAACTGATGCAGAGAATCTTTCATTCCAACAACTGTTGATCAGCAATCTTCACCATAAAAAATTTAAGTCCCAAGCTTTTACTGGTGTAAAGTGGTGCAGATTGATTTGTTTCAGTGGCATTAAGCAAATTTACACTATCCGAGGATTTTACAGATTATTGCATCTAAAGCTGTGTATTAGAGCCCTTAAATATTTCATGAATGGAAGATGATGATAAATGGTATCAAGAATGAATTGTTAAATTTCTTTTAAATCTCTCAATTCTTTAAATGCATCAGCTTATTTGTAAACACTAAGGACCTTGTAATGCTGGGGGGGGGAATATTTTCAAGAAATATTTTCAAGAGAGACTTTTTGGTAAAACAAACAAAAAAATCTGTCAAGAAAATGGAGATGAATACAATACAAACTAAAATACTGTAAAGTCAGTAAAGCTATTTTTTTAAGGTTTCTTTGTCTCTAAGGGAATAAAATGCTGAATCAGAATAAAAATTAATACAAACAATCAAAAATTACTCAGGGGAAAAAAAGCTGAATCTGTACTTTGAGAACAAAAAGATTATGATAGAGGAAATAAAATGGTAGAACTTGTTAGTGAGAGCGTTAAAGGAGATACAAAGCTCCAGACTTACACTGTGCATACAAAGAAAAACAAGGGAGGTTTCACAGATCCCTTGAAGAATAAGGCAACTGTGGTAGCAGTTTATAGAAACCCTTTCAAGCTGGTTTGCAAAGAGAAAAACAGAGTTTAACACTTATAACTCAAAAATGGAAATAGTCCAGTTAATATAAGGAACTTGTACTAGTTGTGCATCCCTGTGAAGTTGAGCATAATAAAGTATATTTGGAAGAATTATTCTCTGATAAACCAAAATCAGCAGTGTCTTTCAGCATGTCTTGATCTTTTAATAAAAGTTCAGC
>NW_010513876.1:42543-92867 GCF_000687285.1 Phaethon lepturus
GTTAGTTTTGACTCATTGCCACAAAGTGGTCTTCTGATTTAGTGGTGTTCTTTATCCAGGTTGTTAGTATGGCTAGTTGCTGTTTACTTGTTGCTGTGGCTCACACTGTTTATCATTATTATTTATTACCACCATGTCAGAAAGTCCTGTTGTGTTTGGCATGGTGCAAAGGAGAAGAGAGAGAGATGGCGTCTGTCCTGGAAAGCTCACAATTTGTATAGTAAAAGGAGAGAAATGTGTGATTTTAGGATGCATAACTTACCATCCTGAAGTCCTTAATGAATCACATGAAAAAGCCTGTTTCTCCTTATTAACCACAGAGGTATTCTACAGCGGTGAGCTCTCCACAGGTTCTACACTGCTTTGAGTTAGGTGAGATGGATATCCCCCAGTACATCACAGTGATAGGATGTCATGGCTCACTGGTGCTTAAATCTTTGACAGCTTTATGTATGTCTCATGTGTACATGTGTTTGACGGAAGGCAGTTGCATGCAACATGGCAGAGAAAGGTTGGAGGGATATTTAAAGTAGTATCCTGAAAATGGAAGGGTGTCAGTATAAAGTGTCTATGCTTTCTCTGAGTTACTCTGAGCACTGAAATGAACTCTAGGCAGGCCCTGTCAGACTTCCTTGCACCAGCCTATAATCTCTGTGCTGTAGCTTATGTTTACATGCATTACAGTTTATACAGTATACAGCTTATGCTGGGAGCTTTCTGGGTGGTGGTGTTTTTTTTTTTTTCCCCTGCAAATGAAAGAACTTGGCAGAAAAAGTTCTGTGATACAGTAAAAAAGACAGCAAAAATAAAAATTAAGGCTTGTATGTTCCTTAGAGTCATTATGGGACTGGTGACATCTCTTACTGGCAGGAATAGACTTTTGATCAGGAGGAGAAGCCTTGCTGATCTTGGCAAATACAGGCCCCTGTGTGGTTTGACCCTGCTGAGGCAGGGTGAAATAGGTAAAGCCAGAGTAAAGGAGAAGAGACCAGGTCAGTGGTCTAATTGGATCATCAAAGGTAGGAGGAGCCAACAACAGATCTTCAACACAAACAGCCTTGGGACAGTGCAGCCTCCTAAAGCAAGTTGGCCTCAAAGATGAGACCTAACACATAGCAATTAAAATTGTATGACTGCAGGATAAAAAAATATATATATATTGATGTACAAACTAGTTTGGCTACTCACATTCTGGTTTTATTTGGTTTGCTTTCAGAGGGTTTCACTAATAGGCCTACTCACTGGATAAGTGCCTAAAAGCTTTCTTGATGCATACGCATAAACGTGTATCAATTAAGACAGAAGCGTTCTCTGTGAGTTAACTGAATAGTAACAAACCAGCAGTTTAGGGTCTGATTGAATTGGGATGTTACAGAACTCATCATGCCAGGCACTACAGAGAATTCATGAAGCAGTTTGTTACAACTAAGTGGAGAGGATACTTGTTTCTCCAGGATCTGTTGTTCCTTACTTTCCTATTGTCTTGGAGGTTCCAAGCCCAGAGGATTTGTTGCTTTTGTAACCCAGCAACTGCATCTGGGTCTTGTTGACCAAATCAGGCTCAGGCTTTTGGAATAAAAGGAAGGTGTGTAGGAGAAAAGGGTTTGGTTTGATGTAGCAGGGGGGTTACACTTTCCTTTACACAACTGCAGAAAAAGAGCGAGGCTATAGACATAGATCATTATGTTCCATTCACTTTTAAAAGAATAACTTTATGGGTTAGTGAAGGGTCTTGGTAAAGACTAGTATAGAGGATTCATCTAGGGAAGAAATCTTAGTCTGCAGGAAAAATATAGCTTACAGTATAAACAAATAGAGAAAGGTAAAAAGATTCTACAGCATGGTAGTAGTTACGGTAGTTATGGTAGTATAGTGATACATGGTAGTAGTTATAGTAGTTATGGTGCAGCAGTGTCACCTGAAGAATAGTGGTACGTTAATGCAACCTAAAGCACTTGCTTGTATTTATGCTAGAATAACGGAATGACAAGGGCTCTTAGGGTAGATGGCATAAAAGCTTGTAGTAGCTTTCTTTCCCATGACTCTGTTAATCTTCTAGACTGATACATGCTGATCACATTCCTATTGATGAAATATTAACTATATTTTTCAGTCCTGACTGAAAATCTGAAGCTATGTGTGGTATATTTAACCCAAGGGTGAAAGCAGCCAAAAAAATGCAAATCAAAGGGTGAAAATCTGTGCCTGGAAGAAATACAATGGTATATCAAGAGAAAACCAGTAAAATAGATTCCCTTAACTATTTGCATGCAGTGGAACAAATAGACAATAGACAGTCCTGATAGCTTTCTAAAAGGAGAGTTCTTTGTGTTCTGTATATCTTAGGTATTGATGGGATGATGGAGTATGGACTTAATCAAGCACGGTGCTGTGTTCCTAGACAGAGTGCATCTGTGCCATCTCTTCTTCTGGTCAGCTGTTGCAAGCTGGGGTAGAATTTTGCTGGTGACCCAAAGTCACGTGCCAGTTACTCTCTGCTGCTTCTGCCTGAGCTTCAGAACTACAACAGCAGTTATCCTGCACTACCAGGATTGTGGGAAGGAGCAGAGCGGTAGAAATACAGACAAGGAATGCATTTCCCATATCCTTATCTGTCTTCATGTTGTTTCACAGTGGACTTCTACTGAATGGGTTGCTGCCTTAGCAGTGCTGATGTAGAGAATGAAGAAGAAAACCCTTTTAGGGAAGCAGTTAGCAGCAGTCTGGATTACACCTTCCACATGGAGGATAAGTAGGCCGATTGAAGCTGTCTGTCAAAGTTTGACTAGAGCAGTTAGTTTCACCTGGCTTATTCCACTACAAGTCAATGTCACATTTTAATGTGAATTAGTTTTTAAAGCTGAAACCTATGAGGAATTTGATTCTCTCATATTTTTATCTACTATACCTGGAGATAAATAGAAGGCAGTATTAGGCAGTGGTGGAAAGTGAAGGATGGTTAGCCATGCAACAATGCCTTACATGTTTACAGTACCTTTTAAACAAGAAGATTTTAGAATGTACTTTATATTGTGAGTATAGAAATGTGTGTTATGTATTATGATATTATATAAGTGTCTATCAAGAATCATTATAAGTTTGTATTGGCTTCTATAACAGAATACAACTAATATATTTAACATACTTATTAGACCATAAGCTTAACTATTTCAAGAATCATCTGTTATCTTGTGGAATACAACTGTGTATAGTGAGGGCTGTGAAGTAGGCTAGTGAAGGGTGTATCCAGAGTTCAATGAAAGATGAAGGGGAAAACAGTGTTGATTCAGTTAAGTTTTGGCCACAAAACACACATTTGTTCATACCTGATAGCTATAGTGTAGTAAGTACTTCTTGGTTTATCTGTTAATTGTGCCATAAGCCTTTTCTTGCAACAAGACTTGCAAGCTCAGGTTAATATTGCTAGTAGCTAATCTGATGAGCTAAAGTCCATGTTGTGGGTTTTGATAATCAATGAGTAGGAGAATGTGTTTGAATTCAGGGTGCTTGGAAAGCTGTTCTCTAGGTTTAATTGTTTTGAAGCACTTCAGAAATATTGGTCAAGGAAAGCTGATATCAGCTTTGCATTCTGTAATCTTGCTTATATACAGCAGTCACTGTATTGTATATTTATTTAACTCTACTCATGATTCAAAGAATAGACAGAAATGGATTGGAGTTCTGTTGTCATTTGTATTTCTTAAATAACCCCTCAATGGAAGGGGAAAAAATTGCTTGAATGCTGGATGCCCACTGAAAGTTTTGCTAAAACAGATATACTGTGAGCTGATATCCTAATAAGAAGGTTGTTAGGGTCCAAACTGAATGCAGACCAGAGTACTTTGCCTAAATCTAGACTCAGCTAAATTTTGCACATCTCTGATTTACAGCCTTACTTATGAGAAGAGTGTCTGTGGGCTGTATTTTTAGTAAGTGAAATAAACCCAAAAAGAACAGGGGATGTGGAAAACAGAAAAAAATCTTTTCCTCTCAAGATTAACACTTTTTTCTTAACGAAGCTTTTGAGTTTATTCACACTTGTACTAGAACAGTATAGAAAAAATCTCCATAGAAGGTGGAAAGGATGTTGTTCAGCATCCTCTTGCACAAGAGAGCATAGTCTAAAAATAAATTGCTCCTATTGCCATGGAGGTTTCTATAATCTTGTTTAGTTTTTGACTGTTATGATGATACTTCCTGTGAAATGCACTTAAGGGTATCAAGGAGCATCTCTCCTATGAGGAAAGGCTGAGAGAGCTGGGATTGTTCCACCTGGAGAAGAGAAGGGTTAGGGGGGAATCTCATCAGTGTATATAAATACCTGAAGGGAAGGTGCAAAGAGGACGGATGGAGCCAGACTCTTTTCAGTGGTGCCCAGTGAAAGGATGAGAGCCGATGGGTACAGATGGAAAAACATGAAGTTTTGTCTCGGCATCAGGAAACACTTTACTGTGAGGATGACTGAGCACTGGCATGGGTCGCTCAGAGAGGTGATTGAGTCTCTGTGCTTTGAAATATTCAAAAGTCATCTGAACACGGTCCTGTGCAGCCAGCTTCAGGTTGCTCTGTTTGAGTGGCGTGCTGGACCAGATGACCTCCAGAGGTCCTCTCCAACCTCAGCCAGTCTCCAATTCTGTGTTTTACATTCAGTTTGCATGAGTCTCTCTAGAGAGCTCTGACTAATAGACAACATTTGTTGAATAAAAGCCAGTCACAGCAATGGGTTTCCTGCAGGAGTTTCAAGACTGTAGAATTAGTTTTTATACAGCTTTTGATTTTCACACATGTGGTGTAATTATTGCTAATTTTTGACCACTACAGTTGGATAAAAGATACAGGAAATGCATAAAATACTGTGATTCTCAAGGCCGAGAAGGATAAGTTAACCAACCAAATAAAAATACTTGTACTATTTGTCACAGAAGGCAGCATAATACAGAAGAAATTCATGTTAATGAAGTTTCAGGGTAGGCGTAAGAATTATTCAGACACCAAAGGACTTGATAATAGACCAACATAAACAGAAACATCTGTCTTTCTGAAGTGCTGGCTGATTAAGAAAATTACTGCATGTGTTTAACTAAGCTTTTATACTAACCTTAGGTTAGTGGTGAGGATTAGAGGCTTTGTAATTTTTTTTGATGGAGAATTTTTAATTTCATCTTTGTAGAAAGGCGCTTAAACACTTTCATTTACACGTTGGGCTTGAATATGATTTGTAGAACTGGAAGCTGAAATGTGTAAGTAGCTGTAACTAATGGGGAGAAATGATAGTACAAGAACTGTTAGAGGGCTGCTTTGCCTCCTGCTGATCCACCTGCATAGAGAAGATTCTCTGAGCACCTAATTCATTGGGGTTTATTGTCACTTGGCATTACTGGGAGCAGCCATTGCATTGTGCAGAGGCCAATTTTTTTTTCAGAAGACAAACTCCTTTTCTGCAGCTCCCACTGTTTTCTAGAGCAAATACAGGTGTTTGGCAACTCTCCTGAAAGTGAGTGAAGTCACTAGATTCTTGTAAGCTTCACACTACCACAAAAAAGCATAAGCTTGTCTATTTTTTAGAAGTAAGTGCAACAATAAAAGTTTTGGGGAGTAAAGACTGCTGTAATATTACGTGGACTCTAAAAATGCTTTTTGTGACTGAACTGAGTAAAGTGCTATGGGGGTATAAGAAATAGTCCCTATCCCAAAATCCAGTTGCTGAGACTGTGTTGTAACATATGTTTCCAAAGAAGTTATGTGACATGTGCTACCTTATTGTTGAGAAACCTGCAGTTTACCAGTGTAACACTATGAGCATTTACTTCTAGGGAAATATATTGTTTGCTTCATGTGTTCTGCAGCATGACACACAAGAGGGAATAGCCCTAGAGAACCCAGCAGGCTGCTGCCATAGAGCAAACTGAGGGAATGTCACATTTCTTTTCTGTTGTTGCTGTAGTCCAACAGCTAACAAAGCAAAAAAGAGCTCGTTGAGTGAATTCCAAATTTAAGCAAGCTACTCCCTTGCCATGGAGTCTTCTGATGGCAGGTAGAAGGAAACCTGCAGAGAAATGGCTTCCAGAAACTAATATGTAGAAAAGCCCCTTTGAGTAATGTGATCCCTCTCACTCAATATCACTCTAGCTAGGGAATAGTAGAGAATATGGCATATCTGTGGAGTTGGGAGTACTGTAGCATAACCAGAGACTTGCATTTCAGGTGTGCCATCAGAACTGATTTTGCATTCTTTCTGCCTGCACCTGGATGCCTCCCACAAAACAACACAGTTCCTATAATGAGAAAGCTTAGTCCTTAGAGACTTAATTGAGCAAGCTCATTTGAGAAACTCCTTTACAACAGTTTTTAAAAGTTTACAAACTATGGCTTTTCTGTCCTCTACATTGCATTGAATAAATAGAGATCCATTAGGGAAAATCAATTTATAAATTCCACAAAGTGCGTCTTCAGTACTGAATATTCTTCTCTTCTGTCAGGGTTGTATTTGCAAGCAGAGCAACTGAAACCCAATAGCAACTAAGCCCAGGCAGAGATCTTTCCCAGGCCAATGTTCAGGAAATGAAAAAAATTACTTGCACTTCTGGAAAGTTGTTAGAAATATTAGAATTTCCTCTTGTTCATTGCTCTCCTTTATAATGATTGCCATTTTACTTTGACAACAGTATTTTCTGTAAATCAATTTAACAGGCACACAAATGTGATTTGGAAGAAGCTCCAACTCAGCATTGTAACCTCCTTAGCTGTTTAATGAACCAGCAGTTCCTTCCTGTAAGTTTAATGGATTATTCTACAACAAAATGAAACTTATCCACAAAGAGCAGCAGATAGAGCAATTACCGATAATTTCATCAAAGAAAGTTTTCAGCTCATTTTGTCAATTTAGTGATATGTCTGTAAAGTTAAGAGTGACATTTGTATTATTTTACAGGTGTATTATTAATTTGGGTTTTGGTTTATGTATGTACCTTCATAGGTATGAAATATGTTTAAGAACACATTTCAGGGCAAGGGTTATTCCATAGTCCTTGTGTTAAGCAGGGGGCAATAGTCAACCTTACCATTTTCAAAGGAGCAGCATGGAGGGAAATGTCTTTATTTCAACCAATTCCTTGAAGGGACCAGGAATTTACTGAAATCTTGAAGGAGGTACAACTTTTTTTCTTATGAGTTGTGCAAAACACCAGAGTTCCTGGGCCCTGCATCTGCAATGCAGCCAAGGACTGATTTTTTTTCTAGTCTATGCAATAGATTTTTCATATGTCTTTGTGGCTGTTTGAGGCCAGAATACATTCTTGCCTTAAATTTCTATAGCCTAAAATTCCATTTTCCATTTGGGCAAACAGATAACAGTTTGGATCATAGGTGAACAGCTGTTGTTAATAACTATCAAAGTGAAAAAGTCAGCAAAGTACACTATCAGAAATAATGTTTCAGGAATAACTTGTACAAAAAAAAAGAAAAGAGGATCAAATTCTGTCATCAGGAATTAGTTCAAACACATCAATGACTATTGCAATGCCTTTTTAAAGAGAACACAAAAAATAGGCAATTTGGAAAAAAAAAAAAATCAGTAAAAAGGGGTCTTTTTTCGCATCTTCCCAATGATTTCTGTCATCTGTGTGTGTATGTGTGCTATGTCTTTGTATGTATCTGTATGTGTTTGAATATTTATTAGCATGTTCATATACGTATATCTGTATACACACCTTTCTCTTTAAAGTTATGAACTTGTTTACTGTGAAAACCCATAAAACTGAAGCCATGAACTGACTTTACAGGGGAAATATCTTCCACTAAAGGGTCACAATACTTAAAGAATAGTAGTGATATTTTCAGGTGGAGCATGTGCAGTTGCATCACAAAAGTGATATGCATAGGTACAATGCAAATGTGTATTAATACAAATAAGCGTTTTAGCAACCTCACATTATTAGCTTGGACTAGTAATGTAAAGACTTCATACCAGTTGAAGGATTGGCTTCTCTTCAGTAAGAAAAAGTTATAGTCAAGCCATTTCTGAGTGGTGGAATTCATTTGGAAGTTTAAAGATCAATCTTTCCTGAGCGTAAGCACAAATATCATCATAGCAGCCTTTTCAGAAATACTTCATTGCTCCCTGTTGCAGCAATCATTTAATTATGAATTGGGATTAATTTTCAATGAAGAGGGCTTTTTGCTTAAAGCAGCACTAACAACTCTCATAAGCCAAATGATTTTCCAGTAGCTTGAGGTCCAGTTCTGTCTTTCATTTTGTCTATCTGGAACTCTGAAAGCATAGTGGTACCTACTGCCCAGACAATGTATGACATTGAATGGTAGCATACTCCCTATAATAAAAATAGTGAGTAAAACTCAGAATCCCAGTTAAGAAATGAAGAAGCATACAGGATTTGGTGAAAAAACAAAGTTTGGTTTGGATTCTTTTGCAGATTTGTATAATGTTGAGAAAAAGTTCTTGCCACTAGGCTAGCTACCTCATTTTATATGAATATTGATACTTGCTCCAAACCATGTTCTACATGTGGTAGAAACCCTTTCTCTGTTTTAATTATAAAATAACATAATTATAAATTAACAACTGGGTTGGCAAATGGGTCAAGAACTCTCATTTTCTATTCCTGAATGTCTTGGTAATTGATCAAGATGCTGTTGTTTGTGAGGCACTGTGTTTTTGTTCTGTTTGTGTTCTATGGCCCAATTTAAATGAATGCAGGGCTTGGCTAATTATTTACAGGATAAGAAATTAATTTTACTGGTTTTGGTGGACTGTAATTTAGGATTGACTAAAAGCATCATAGCAGTTACAACTATATGAGACTAGAATAAATAAAGCAAGAGTTCAGTTGGTATATGTATGTATATGTGTGTGTATATAAACACACATTTTTACTTAATATATAAAAGTATGTTTATATACATATATTTTCATGTACATATAAAAAATACAATCTCAACATGGTCATCATCCCAAGTTTTGTATCTCTTCCCATCTTGATTTTATGTCCTTGAACTAGGCCCCTTGTCTTGCTGATTTGTAGTGTCTTCTCCTGTAAAATGCAGGATTTTTAAGGATCAAAAGGAATTGCTTTGTTTCTGGAGCTCTACCTTGCTGAAACTCTTAGATGTTTCAACTCTTAGATGTGAGAACTGTACACTGTGTGCAATTATGAAGATTGCTTAGACAATAAAGCTATGGAGTGTATTCTTTCTCACGCTCTAATGAATTTCTAATGACTATCCATAGTCATACAAAGAGGTAATTTCCTTACCAAGATAATCTTCTTTTATGTCCCCACATTTTCTTTACATGAGCCATTATTGCGCTTTTCATGTCTCAACCTGCTTCCACCTTTTTAAAAGGCCTCTTTAATTTTCCTGTTCCTTTTTCTTAATCTTATGTAACATTGTGTACCTGAGCACTTTTGGCAATTCTTGAGCAAGCTTTCCCTGTCTGCAGAGAGTCTGTTTTGGCTCATCCGACTTCCACAGTGCAGCTGGGCATGCTAGATGATTGGATTTTTCTGCTTCATACTTGCCAGCTGCCAGACCATAATCTCTTTCTAAAACCAAGAATTATCAAACTCCTCAACTTTTTCTCTCATTACTGTAGCTAAGGCCCATATGGCAGATTTACATAGGAAGACAAAACAAAGCAATTCTGCAATTATGCTCAAAGCAAAGGCTTCTGTGTTGAATCAGACAGTCCCACTGCACAGATTTTTGGTGGAGCAGTCTCGTGTGTCTTTCTGACAAAGTGGTAGACTAAACTGGGCACTGACTGAGAGTACTGAATTTTAATCTGGATTTCAACATTGACTGCCTATGTGTCCTGTGGCTAGTAATTTCACCTTTTTCAGTTTAGATCGTAAGGCCTCCAGAATAAGGACTGTCTTTTCCTGCCTTGCTATGTTTGCACAGTGCTGCTACAGAAGGCTCCAAACTTAAGCATTACTGCATCAGAAGTTTGCTTAAGTCACTGACATTGTATTCATGACCTAGAAACAGTCTTAGCTGCTTCCATGTATTAGAGGACCTCACAAACGTTTTCAGCTCAGGTCTTGAGTTTTCATTCACCCTCTTTTATAGTGAAAGGATTAGGGATGAGAAAGCCTTCAAGCAGAATTTATGTAATGACTACGCTCTGTCCCCTAGAAGGACGTCGTATCCTTGATTTGAGGTGAGGCTGCAGCAAACCAACAAGTTCTTCCACTTCTGAGAGATGAGAGTTGACAGATACCACTTTAAATGCATATGCTGTTATTACGCTAGACTGAGTTAAGGTAGCAAAGGTGACAGCAGTATAGAATGGTTGAATTCTAATCTGTATTTCTGGGGAAACATATTAATTATGAAAGTGTATTACTTTGTCACTTCAACAGTACACAAATTTTGTTTTGAGAGTGGTTTCTGTGTCAGCAGGAAATCGGAAATATGAAGGTGTCACTGATTCAGCACTGTTGATACTAGTCTAATGGCAAAAGAGCATTTCCCACCCACTGTCTCCCTGGAGCACTCTGGAAAAATTGTTTTAATGCTTTGACCTGATCAAGTAATATAATGGGTAAGATTTTCCCATGGATCGTCCCCACTGTTACTGTAAATCTGAACTTGACATGAATCATATAGACACTGTTGATGGAAGAGCAAGCAGAAAAGAATTGTCTTAGTGAGGCATATATTTTGCCCTTTATATCAAATATCTGTCAGCAGGTAGATGAGAGGGGGGAAAAAAAAGGTGAACTAAAAGTGAAATATACCTACAACATATCACTTTTCTTCAAATGCTTTGTTTTCCCTCTTACTTTACTATAGCATGTCTTTGCTTTTTTGATTACTGAATTATATCCAAATATTTTTCTTTTACAATTAGGAATACAGGCCATTGATCTTTAATAAGATTGTTTCCTATCCTTTTATGTCTGATGGTAGATTTCTTTCTTAAAGCATCCCCTCTTAAGCAAGGTATTGACCCTTGTGAATTTGTGGGGATGGGAGGGGGAAGTCGATAGTGATTGTTGCTGTCGTCTTTGTGCTGTTTCTGCTTTGCAATTCTACCTTGGAAGTCACTCAGCAGGCCCTTCTCAAAGTGCTCAGTTGCTCATATAAGGTAAATAATGGGAAATAGTGTAACTAAATGACCGAACAGTACCTGGTGTTGAAATTGTGAAGTGATTTATATGGTGGTTTTCATCTTGGCAAGCTGCCATCATTTCAGCAGTCAGTTGGATACCCAAATGACTCTGGGCATGTGTATTACATTAGTGATATACAGTAATTTCCTACCTGCTGTGAAATCGCTTTGAGTCATTGTTTCAATTGGGCAGACCACCCTGTTACCAGCTTGCAGTGGTACAGAGCACACTTTCAATACACGGTGCCTTGTGCCAGAGGCAGTGTAATCTCACAAAGCTACTGAGTTTAAACCAGTCCCTCTGTACCCTCCCACATACCCCAATACATTAGTTAGAAACAAAAGCTTGAGAAATGGTATTGGAGGCAGAAAAACCCCATACTATTTCCAGAATTTTATCTATAGGTGAACCGAGGAGCTGAAAGAATGGCCTAGGTTCTTTTGCATTTCCCAATGGTACAAAATACTCTTCAGAAGATTTTTGGAAAACCTTTGGATACTCTTTTAAGTTTCTGGTCTCTGGAGTATTGTGTGTTAGAGGAAAAGTGCTTACAGTCTATCTAAGCTTGGTGCAGAAATTTGCAGAGCCATAACATTAACAGCAAATCATCAGAAATAATGATACTGTGGGGTGGAGAGTTGCAGTGTTTTATCCAGCCATAGTTTCATGTGTTATGCTGATGTAAGGAGACTATCCTAAGGGTGCTTTCACTCACATAGTTCCTTTAGTATTCTAGCTAATGATATGAGGAATAGGCCACTGACTGCATTGGGCTCAAGGACAAAGGGGGAAAAATACATTATAAATGAGAATTATTGAAAATGTCTTTAAAAAGGTGGATTTTTCAGGGTACGGTGAGAAAAGCCAATCACTCTCATTCCCCTATCTAAATAAGAGCAAAAGTAAATAACTTACTGCCTTTTCATGCATGTGTTCAGGGACAGAGGCAATTCTGTTGGCATGAAATCTAGCTAAGATGGAGAACAGGCCTTCTATGATGTGCAACTCCAGTATCTTCAAGTTAGAAACTTTAAATGATGGCATGTCTTTGATAGAGAAACGTACAGATTAGTAGGAAGAAAAGAGACTGCATAAAAGGGAGTGAGACTCCTTTTCCCTGCTAGGTTGTTAGATAACGATCGGACTAGCCAGGATATCCTAGGGAATGTTGCATTTCTGTTCAAGCCACTGAAAGAGCCAGCCCTAGATGCAGACTGCAGAAGGAGCTAGCATCCAGAGCTCCAGCAGTTCCTGGTCTTCTGCAGTCTTATCAGGTGTGTTAAGACTTCATGCTTGTTCAGCCTGAGGTTGAGGCTACGCTGCTGATACCAATATTTTGGTCCAGAGTAGTAGTGCAGTTTTGCAGAACATACCCTGCTTGTCCACTAGCTACCTACCTGTTCATTCAGTTCAAAAAGGCTTTGATGCATGCAAACTACTTTCCTTTGGAGAAACAAGTTAGAAGCTCCTGCCCAGGTGGAGACTGCATGCATCCCTGTGCCCACTGGGGTCAGAAAGGTCTGAAGCAGGGAGTGTGTTATGCCACAAAGTCCTCCAGCATGTACTAAGCATTAACATGCCAGCGGGATGCCTTAGGGCTGTCAACAGCTCCTGCAACACCCTAAAAACCTGCTTGTGCTACAGAAAGAGCTGAATGTACCTTCTTATTTACTATCAGACACCAGCCCCTGAGTTCCTTTTGATTCTGCTGCTTTTTGCCTCACCTGCTCTTCTTTGGTGCATTCTTTCTGTTTAAACCTTGGGTAATAATTTTTTGCTTTATGACTGCTGAAACAAAATTTTCAGAATTAATGAGACTGTTAAAAAAAAAAACCTGTGCCATTTTTCTCTTTTTGGCTATATTCTGGTCATACTCCTTTTTTTCTCTCTCCGCCCCCCCCCCCCTCAATATTTTAATATTAAAATAAATTTAATATTAATGAGACTCTATATTTTCCTATTTTCCAGTAGAAGGTGATGGGTCTATCTATAGTTTCAGCACTCCTAAGCTAATTATGTTAAGATAAAGCAGGTTATCATGACATTCTGTATAAAATCCCTCATACTGGCAGTGCCATAACTGTAATTTTGGTGCTTGTGGGGTCTTTTTGCATGTGCACTTAAGCATAAAATTAAAACAAACAAACAAACAAACCTCTGTATTAACAATGTTGTATTGCTTCACCTTGGTCCAAATTAACCTTCAGTTTATGTGAAACAGCAGGCGCTGTGTCCTTGTTTGCAAGTTATACAAGTTTTATGTGAGCTGTACCATGACCTTACTAGCTAATAAAAATATGTATTTAAAAATAGACAGAAAAGTCAGAAAGGAGAAGGAACTTCAGAGTGGCAGTGCTATTTGACATCACATGTCCTTTTCTCCCCCAGTTCTCCTTGTTCCCTACCCACCTGGTTGATATATAATCTCTGTGTTGCTAGTCTCTTTTGTACAAAAAAGCTCATTTGTACCTACAGCTAAGGAATGGTTTTATTTTTCTTATGATCCTGTCTCAGGAGTCCTTGAGGTATCTCCATATCCCTATATTTCCATTATTCTGTGAAATGTTGGTTATAATCACCTTGTCTAGGACCTCAGGAGGACGGTGAACTCTTACAGCGCATGGGAAGCAGCAGTCACTGTGGCAGACTGTTCCCACTGCCTGGACACTCTGGAGGCAAAGAAGAAATGTAGGTTAAAATGGCTGGGCTGCCACCTCTCTCCTTCCAGTGGCCTTGGAACACCTGGTGGATGCAGCTCTGCAGGGAATTTGTATGTCATATTCCCTGTTTTTTAAGCAAGGTGTAAAATAGCTTGTTACTCAGTTTGGAGAATGCATGTGGAGAACTTGCTATGTGTTTCCTCTTCAGCATTCAAGTTTTACACATCTGGGGAATTAGAGAGTAGGGCAGGTATTCTTTCTGTTAAGATTTTGCAGCTAATAATGTGTTCTGTCAAAGAAAATATCTCATGAGTATTGCTGTTGGAGCATGTATTGGGGAACGTCATCTCTAAAGCAGCAAATACCCTTTAATAAAAATTAAAGGGATCAAAGTGGTCTGGTCCTGAACTGGTGCAGGAGCAGATGGACAGGAGAGAAATAATACCTAAATAGGGTATGCTGGTGAATAGCCGTTTTAGGTGGCCGGTACTTATTGCTAGGGTTATATTTAACTCTTAGCCACTTATCTGGCTGAGTTGAGACAATAGTAAGCAAGAAGGTGTTTCCTTAAATTAAAGGCATTGAAACACTCTCTAATAAAGGACTTGGCAAAAGAAAAAAATTACTGCAGCAGTCTAGATAAGGTTCAGCACAGTGCCTAAAAATGTGTCTTCTGTTGCTTGTAAACCCTTTATCAATTATGTTATTTGATCCATTAAGGAGGCTGCACTTAATTCTTCTGGTGAGCTTTTCATGTCTCTTTTAGTAGCTTAGGGCTTTTCTATTTGTTCCATCTCATTTCACAGGAGTACCATCTTGTAATTTACCTCCTAGGAGATGCCACCTTTCTTCCAGTGCCAATATCAATGCCCATCCAAGTTGTAGAAGATCTCAAGACTTTGCAGGTCAGCAGGCAGTTGGGTTACCAAGCTATAAAGTCACTAAAAACTGCTTGTTTGCAATAGCTCTTTCAGAGAAACTGTCAACAAATGATCAATGATAAATATTGATCCCTAGACAGACCATATGGTCTCGTAAGACTGTCCACTGCTCCTAACATCATGATATTTGTTCTGTGATGCAATTAAGGCATTCATTTAAGAACTTGGCTATTGTAAGATCTCAATTGTTTCATTCCATCATTCACAAGGGAGGATAAAACAGTCTCATCAAAAGACAGGGTGTGAGATTGTACTGCTGTGCTAACCTAGTTTATGGGACTGCAACAGCTCAAGCCATGTTCTTAAACTGTTTTTTACTTACCTCACAGGTTATATCTTTAAGCAAATCTAATTTTGCTGTGCTGAAATTTACCACAGCAGGTCTCAGAATGCAGTGCCAGGATTACCCCCTACCTTGTGTACTAGGCTGCATTGTGCCTGCCATCAGGGTTATACTTTTATACATTGCATTCTGCTTTCCAGTGACATTTTGATGTCTTTCACCTGGCTTCCTTTTTTTTCTTTTCATCCTCTTTCATCGTCATCTTCTTTCCAAGGTCATCTGACCTTTTTCTTGGCTCAGCCACTCTGGTTTTACATATTAATTGCCCTGTGTGGAAGTATCAAACTGAATCCAGCACACTGTCTGCCTCTAAAGAGGAAGATGTGATATTTCTATAAGTTCCCTCTACATTTTATTTCTCCTCTGTGTCAACTATGATTTATTGACTGGTCAAGAGGCTATTTTAAGCACACAGAATACACATAATAGATGTTTGTACCAGAGGTTATTCTCACTGCTTTTGGGGTCATGGGCACAACAACAAGAAAAAGCAGAGTGTAGTCCTGACTCTGGAGCTTTTGTGCATTTGATTCAGTGTACGGGTTATAATGACCCAAAGGAGGTGAACAAAATGTTGCAAGCTAAACCAAGGTCTCTCAACCAGCAGAATACTGATGTGCAGTTAGAGGCTGTGCACCAACCAAACTGTCTCCCATACCTTGTTAAATGCCATAGTCATTAGAACAAATATATGGGATTAAGAGCAATAATAATGAGGTTTACACATCTGTCTGCACTCTGAATAGGTCAATGTGTGCTACCTTCCCACCTGTAGTGCTCAAGTTCTCTGCACAGAACATATACTGTGAATTGAAGAAAAAAACCCAGACAATTAAGATTGGCATTGACTGCCCCTATACACATTTATTAATTAAAATTAAAAAGACAGAACGCAAAACCTGGCTGTAAATATAAAGTCAGAATTTACTTGGTCTCAAAAAGAAGGACGATTGACCAGAGCAGGTACCCTGAAATGGAATTCGACCCTGTAGAAAGTACTGTGAAATGGAAAGTTACCAGCATAATCTAGTTGGAAAGGAAGGATCTTACCAGCCTTCTGGAGTATGAAAGCATGCTCTATACGGGGTATACATATATGTGTGAGAAAATATGCATGCTTTTTTTTTTTCCAGGAAGGTGCTGAGAGGGAAGGCTGCTGTGAAGTTCTTCTTTGGTCACTATTCTTTCAGTCAAATTTTTTTTCCCAGTTAGACAATGTGATAAGAAGGTAGGACAGGGATTGTATCTGTTACTGAGGGACAGGCTAATCAAAATCAGTATCAATTTGAAAATAATTTGATGGTTCGGTATAACTTTAAAAAAAAAAGGCAATATTTGAATGTTTTCTGCATTGCAGTTGACTGATAGAGAAGCGGTGTTTTGAGTTTCATAGTTTGGGAAGAATAATTGCATGTGCCTTGTTAAACCATTCTCATTTTTCCTTTCTATTAGCTAGCAACAAATAATCTAAATGGCATTTATATATTGTAATATGCTGACTGTTTTAAATCAATGGGTTTGGATATTCTTTTAAAAGTTGACATAATTTTTTAGGAATTTTTGACACTCTTACTTATTGGAGAAGGCTTGCTACATATTAAACTTTTCTTTTTTATTGGAGCAGTGAGCAAAATGGAATATAGATTTGGCAAGCATTTCTTTTAAGCTGGCATATGTTAAGCAGAGGATGCCAAGGTACAAGTAGCCAGATTAATTAATGCTGCTTCCTGGACACTATTGGAAACATTTTGCATCCATCCTTTCACTTTGCCTTTCATACAACCATCTACTTACTCCAATCTCCAGAAGACACTTGAACCTTTTCTTGCAAATCAAAGAAGGATGCATAAACAGAAAAGTAAAGCAAGACTGTGCCCAGAATTTTACTTTCAGCATCAGCTTTTGAGATGTTCTTGAGTGTATGAAGCCAATGAATGACAATATAGTTGGGCATGCAGTCAAAATAATGCTTTGAAATTTTCCTGAGATGGGGTCAGTGGCAAAAGTTCATGTTAAAAGTGTTGGAGAAATCTGTTTAGATAGCTATATTTTTTCAGTCTCCTGAAACTCAATGCTGAATTAATATTCCAGTTATTACTGGAATTTAACTGTATGTAAGTGTCTTCCATAACAGACAGTAATGAATACATAATCACTTATGTCTTTATTTACTTAAATGACATAGTCCAGGATGAGAATTTCAATGATGACAAGACACTCAGTAAAGTAGACTCTGTAGTGAGTTTTCTCCACCATAAAACTACAATGGTGGCACATTGCCACACACCCAGTTTTTTGGTCTACAGCATAGTCTTTTGCAGCAGATACAAACCAATTACCCACTCTAGGTCTGGAACTTGAATGCAAGCAAATTTTTTGGTTTCTGACTGTTCCTCAATGCAAAAAAACCAAAAACCAACAAACAAAAACACCAAATAAACAAAAAGCCCACAAAAACCCCACCTAACTTATTTGAAAAACAAGTAATTCAACAACTCTGTTTTCAGGTGATCCCAAAAGCCAGATTTGCAGAGTAACCTCCTTTCTTGGTTTAAATTTCTACCACTTGCAGCAGATTTTAGCAGTTTATTTTCTTGCAGATGCTTCAGGAATATTCAACAATATTTCAACAACCCAGGTTTAAGTGCTTTTTTCTTAATGTGCTATTAATTTTGCTTTTAATTACTTTAAATAAAATGCTCAGGTTCAGTGATCTTGATATCAAAATATATTTTAGAAGAACTACTTTTAAATGCTTTGCCAATTTATTTCCGCTCTAACTTTGAGAGCGAGCCATTTTAAGATGCTGTTTTGATGCTTTGTGGTCTGGCATTTTCTCTAGGAAGATCAAGACTAAGATTCTTCCGTTCCTTTACTAAGGATTGTCATCACATAGAGTTTTGGTCACAGCTAGTTGGAGATTAAAGACTTTCCACCCAGTTTCTCAATACTGAGTGAATCAGTTTGCTGCTGGACTTGTTTTTCCTTTTCTTCCTAGACTTTAATTGGTCCTGTATCTAAAGCTGCACTTCCTGTGGCGCCACTTCCTTTACTCCAAAGTTTACATGTATCACCGAATCATTAAGCTTGGAAAAGACCTTTAAGATCATCAAGTCCAACCATCAACCCAACACCACCATGCCCACTAAAACATGTCCTGAAGCGCCACGTCTACATGTTTTTTGAATACTTCCAGTGATGGTGATTCCACCACCTCCCCGGGCAGCCTGTTCCAATGTTTGACCACTCCCTCAGTAAAGAAGTTTTTCCTAATATCCAATCTAAACCTCCTCTGGTGCAACTTGAGGCCATTTCCTCTCGTTCTATCGCTAGTTACTTGGGAGAAGAGACCAACACCCACCTCACCACAACTCTCTTTCAGGCAGTTGTAGAGAGCGATAAAGTCTCTCCTCAGCCTCCTCTTCTCCAGACTCAACAAGCCCAGATCCCTCAGCCGCTCCCCGTAAGACTTGTGCTCCAGACCCCTCACCAGCTTCGTTGCCCTTCTCTGGACACGCTCCAGCACCTCAATGCCCTTCTTGTAGTGAGGGGCCCAAAACTGAACACAGGATTCGAGGTGCGGCCTCACCAGTGCCGAGTACAGGGGCACAATCACTTCCCCACTCCTGCTGGCCACACTTTCTGATACAGGCCAGGACGCTGTTGGCCTGTAGTTATGTATGTAGTTATGCTTTATACAGATGTGATGTGTCTATAAGTTTACACTGCTTTATTTTGTGCCAGAATACTCTTTTGTATGACACAATGAAAATTAGGCTCTTTTGTTTGAGAAAAAATGAAAAGTTAATATCTTCCTCCAGGCATTTTTCAAATTTGAGTTGCCAAAACCTCCTCTCACTGAATCTCAATTAACCTCTATTCAGCCTTTTATTAGAGTTGTCTTTGTGCATTTAAGAGAGCTGTTAAATTTGGAGTTAAATGGATCCACTTAGGTGATGTGCTCAGTCAAATGTTGTGTCTTAATGTCATTGCAGACTAGCAGCTTGCTTGTGTGACAGGTTCACGAAGGCAGGCACACAGAGGGAAACACTTTTTGGTACTGACAGTTGAGACATGCTTCTGTCTCAGAGCATATTGCAGTCTGACAGCTTCTGGGACTTAAGGGGCAAGCTGTGGTGCTTACTATAGAATCCACCTTGAGTTCTCAAGAAATTAAATACCAAATTCAGATATGTATCATTATGCGGGCTTCTGACATTTATATTTGCATGAGATTACCTTATCTGAGTGGACTGAAGCAATCTAAGTTTGTTTTCTTGCTTTAAGCTTTTGCGGTTTTTGTGGGTTTGGGAATTTGTTTTTGTTTTAAGGGATTATTTTGTTGGATTTTTGCAGGGTTTTTTAGTTTATTTTTAAGAGGCCTGAAGCACAGTCCCTACAGGGACTCTATGCTACCATAAGCTCCATAGCAGATGATAAAATGGATGTCTTGGACCTTGCCTGCGTGGAAACATTCTGCCTTCCTGACCACTTTTTCCCCCTCTTCCCCCCTGCTTTTTTTTTTTTCTCCTCCTGTCTGGGTTAACATTTTTCCTCTTGGCACATTATCACATTGAACAAATGTGCAGATTTAGCACAAAAAGCCTGAGCTTCCAGATGACAATCTTCCTCTGCTTTCTGTGGGCAATCAGGAATGAGAAAAACTATTGCAATAACTTGTGTTTCCCAGCTTTCCTTCCCCTGCAGCTCTAATATTTTTCTTAGATTGACTATTCTAGTTTGTGGTAAGTGAATACTAATCTCATAATAAATTTAGGAAGCATTGAATCTGAGGAAGTAGGTTTATATGACTAATACAGGATTTAGTTCTCTCTCATGTAGATTCTGGTCAGTCATAATCTCTTACCTCCCTAAGCTTTTTCCCAACTGATTCTGCGATTTAAAATAATAATCTTGTGGTAAGAGGCCCACAAGTGTCTAATTAGACTGTATGCCAGAAGAGAGTTCCATTGATAATTAAATATACCAGCTTAATGCAGTAGGAACAACTTAAATATGTTAAGCCACTGGGAAGTCATTTGAGCTGCCTACTACACAGGAAAGAAATGTAAAGAAATCTTTCTTATGGACCATTAAAATTCTTCATGACTGTTGTTTCTGATTTGCACTAAAATCTTTAAATCTTAAAATCCTTGTTCTTCCATCAAATATACATTCCTGAACCTGCTTGCTAAATCAGCAATCCTTGAGGTCAACAGCAATGTGCCATTTTGTTAGAGCTACCAGTTTAATGTTTACTGATGATCTGTTTCTGTAAGTTCATTCTCATTGTATAACAGAGGACACAAATATCTGAAATGATGGATTTCCCAGAAACATGGTATTACCCTGGAGTTGTGGTCACATGTGGCTTCCTGGCCTTCCCTCTAGGGGGGAAAAAAAAAAAAAGGCAAATACCTAATGCACAGTAAAGTAGCCATGGTCCAATATAGACTTAAAGTGAAATAATGTCTGATTTCCTTAAGGTAGGGAAATGCCAACGTAGATCACATAACAGAACTCTATGTCATTGTTTCTAGAACAGAAGTTGCTACTAAACCCCTGTTTTATAGTTGCTGCACCAACGTAGCACTGTGGGAATGAGTTTCAGCTCTGTACCTCACGTTTTGGCCTTGCATCTCAGCATGCAAATAGGATTTGTGCTCAGTGAGACACCAACACACTGAAATTCACAGAAACACAAAATTGCATGTCTTGGAAGAGACTCCCAGAGGGGTCCAATCCAATCTGCTGCTCAGCACAGGTCCAGTTAGAGCAGGTTGTTCAGGGCCTTCGTCTAGTCAGGTTTCGCCTATCTCCAGGGATTTTGGGGTAGATCATTCTGGTTTCTTCAGCATTGTTGAGTTTTAGGGGGAGAATTTCTCCCTGCAGTGGGGAGAGCTCCATAATCTCTGCTCTGTACCAAGTCTGCTGAAGTGTAACTCATTAGGAAAATAGTTTTTCTTTAGAAATGAGGCTGCTGTTACTACAGTGTGTTATACTTCTAGGCATCCAAGGTTCGGCAATGGAAAAGTTGTTACTCCTGGATACTCTTCTGGTGGCCAGAGAAAGAGAGCAAATGTTTGCTTAAGGTACCCTGAGACACACTATCACCTTCTTGTCTAGTGATGGCAGCAGGACTGACCAGATGGTGAAGGCTCAGCTCTCTGCTGGGACATATCCACTTTTGAACCCCTGCATGAACGCTGCCCTCCTTGCTACCCTGTTTGTGCCTGGATGTTTCATGTTCAGGCATTACCAAGTTTACATCTTACATTATAGTCACACTATTGATAGCACACTTTATCTGACAAAAAGCTGTCCTACATTACAGCAAACTTAATTGATGATATAACAAATGCTTGATTTAAACTGACAAAATTTGATGCTTTCTTTTTCCCTGGTTTTGCTGGTGCATGGATATATGATTCTGGCTTCTTAAAAGTTTATCTCAGTCTGCCTCTGATTTTCACCTCTTGAACCTGCATTGCTGTCTATTTGTGACATGAAAATTAGTTGCCATGGAAATGATTGCAGCAGGAACAGAGCAAAACGGGACAAAAAAAAGATTGCATCTATAAGCAGATGGGCTTAGCATTGAGCAAAGAAGAAAAAGCACCTGAAATCTAAGGTGTAAGGAGCAGGGGGTTCGTTGTAGAAAAGTCTGTCTATATTTTCATTTGTATACCAACATCGCCTTAAACCCTTGCCGATTTTCTGTGCCTGTAGGTGTTTACCTGACATCCTAATTTATATTGAAGGGTATCCTTAGTATCTGTGGGGACTGAGTACCAGTTCTAGTGAGACACAAGGTAGAATGAGCTGCAGCAGGTGAGCAAAGGCCCTTGTGTGAAACAGGGGTAAGAAGAAAGGCTCAGAGGGTTCCTTTGCTGGTCCAAAAAACGATGCAGCACATAACCCCCAAATCCTATGCAACAACAGCATCTATGTGACTGTGGTGACAATAGCCTGGAGGGCTGGTTCTGCTTAGATATATTTGCAATATTTTTCTTGTCCTAATATGGATCTGACCTGAGATATTTTAAGGCTAATTCTTTTGATTTGGATAAGAACAGAATAAAATCTGTGGTGAGATGTCAGGCTTACACTGGGATGGCTTTCAGTCACAGCATTGACACAAAGATTCTCCTAGATCTGTTGGAAAAATCAAATGCAATTTTCATTATGAAGGATTACAGTTTTTCTATCTATATATCTATATCCATAGTGATGGGAAGCTGGCAATCTCTTCGCACATGATGTTAGGGAGAATGCTCCAGTAGATTCAGCTGTGATGTGACTGGTGATAAGGAAACTTTCAGGGCAAAGTAAACTACGTTTCACATAAGGTAGGGGACAGTATTTAGCTCTGTAATTCTTCTTCCTAGATATAACGCAAGTCTGGAAAGTTAAAGGGGTATTTATAGATGCCCATTTTGCTTGTCACTACAGGAAAAAAAAGGAAATCATATCTATGTGTTTGCACAGTGACCATGTTGAAAGCTGGAGAAGAGAAGGCTGATGAAACACTACCTCAGGTTGCCCAGAAAGGTGGTTGATGCCCCATCCCTGGAAACATTCCAGGTCAGGTTGGACGGGGCTCTTAGCAACCTCATCTAGTTGAAGATGTCCCTGCCCATTGCAGGGGGGTTGGACTAGATGACCTTTAAAGGTCCCTTCCAACCCAAACTATTCTGTGATTCTATGATCTCTTGCTAATAATCAGAACATGTAGTTCTCTGCAAGGTATCTGAAAGGATCATGCACTATCTGGTTTGAGTTCTTATTAGAAACGAATTTTGTTTCACCGTATCTTTTGAATAGTTCCTGGCTTTGACCCTTTCTCGTGCAATTATCACCTATAATTGTCACTGCAAAGCCTCATACTATGTCCCAGGTAAAACAGTATGGCTCCACCCATAACCTAGAAGGGTAGGGTTTTTTTTGTGATGTGGTACAGAAACTACTACACTGTCGTTACAGAGCTGCTGTCCTGTCATGCTGTGGCATTGGCCTTTGCTGGCAAAGTGTAAATCTAAGCAAATACCTCAGAAAGCTTTTCATGCACAGTCACTGGAATAAAAGAATATTAAAAAAAGCTTAACATTTAGTTCAGACCATTCTTTTGTTTGCTTTTTATGAATATTTTAGTGTATGAAAAATGTCTGTACAGACCATGAGATTTATGTACACGGAGATTATTTGCCAAAATCACATGATGAATTTATACAGAAGAGTATTTAATCAGACAACCCAAATTTTAATAGTCACGTTTATAAATATAAAAAAAAATACAATGCTCAATCCAAGTTAAATGAGAATGCTTAATTTTTGCTTTATATACTCAAGATGAAGGGCTCATCAATAATCTTATCATGAAAGATTAGTTGTAGGAATGATTCTGCAAATAATTAATTCATGAAATATTAGAATATTTTAAACTGCTGAAGGACAACTACAAACAGAAAAATAGTTCGATACAAATGACTTGTTCTAGCTGGGAACTTCCACAGCAATGGTCAATGTCATCAATCAACATCTTATCCTTAGCAGCCATTGCTCTAAATTTAAAATGAACTTGAGCCTATCTACCACGTATCTGTCTCTTTATTGCTCAGCACTAAATTTTGTGACTTTGGGACAATATTTTTGTTTATTTTCTAAAATAAGTTCTTGTGTCAGCACAACTAATTAATTCAAAACTCACTCAAATCTTAGTATTCAGCGGCGCTGTCATAGGTGAGCTAAATGTTACTTTTGGTTTCAAGAAGTTTTTTGTCAATTGTGTGCTCCTTTGTGTGCCTGATGTCTTCAAAGGGGTGGGGGGTGCTTGGGTGGTTTGGGGGGTTTTTTGCTCTTTCACCAGGTGCTGTGAACAGAGAAATTAATGAGAAATGCATCTGGTGATACCAACAAGACAGGTAGGATCATAATAGTTAGGGGTGGTGACATCAACATGTCATGAGGGGGAAAGTCCTCAATGAGGATTCAATTCTTTTGTCAGGGCTTAGACTGGTAGTCTGAACTATTTCATTTGATGATAATGAACAGGAAGTGCACTGTAAATACATTACTGTAGGTAATAGGTAAATATCCATGCAAGGCATTTGTATATTGCTAAAAATTGGATTTTTCCCATCCATGTTGTAATTAAATTTAGTGTTGAGAAATTTATTTTTTTGAAGTTCCAGTAGATTCTGTTGTCCAAATTAGTCATCAAAATATTTCTGCCATTTACTCTGTATCCAGAAGTTGTAATACTTTGCAACACAGAAGACGCAAAACCCATGTAAGAAAGGGCAAGACTGTTGGTGGTTCAAAAGGAGGATTCATTTGCTTCTCATACTTACAGCACATACTCTGAGAGTCAAGGGTCTTCACAGGGCTGCGGTAAGAAGGCCTGTGTGTGTGTCTCCTACTGCTCCCCAACCACTTCCATGCAGCAGCGAAGTACTGAGTCTCCTGCAGAACTGGCTCAAGTTCAGAGTGCCAATGAGCAAGACTTGGAGCCAGAATCTGTTTTCCATCTATTGTCTAGTATTTTGAAATGTCCCTGGACATTTTTAATTATTTAAGGATTTTTTCTTAAAGGCTTACTCTGAACCTTTCTCATGAGTCAAATATCCTACAAGCATTTCTAGTCTCTTGTAGTGAAATACTTTTTTAAAGTATTTTTGATCACTGTTTTAATTGCTTACTTTCTTGATAAGCTTATATGTAGTTTATGGAAATACCTTCTTTCATTGCAAAGGTGAACATTTTCTATTGCTTCTATTTTAAACTTTATCACTTTTTTATTATTGTCCAAACAACTACTATAATAAATCCATCATGTTTAAGTATCTTGTAGTCAAAGCCTCATTTTTTCTACCTTTTTTTAACAAGCAATATATATGTAGTTTTCAAAAGAAGTATAAAAGTGTGAAGTTTGTCTTGTTATTTCTCAACCTGCAGCTGATATTTTTGGGCACAGCTAAAAGCAGTCCTTAAAGGGAAAGATTCCACATGCTTCTGTGCTTAATTATGCAATTACGGTATAACAGCAATCCCAATATTCATGGTAACTTAATTATTTTTATTTTATTTATGCACCTTCTAACTCTCCTTTGTGAATGGTAAAGACTGGGCTTCCTACTGGTGTCTGCTTCTAGCAGTCGAGCCTCCACTGCTGGTTTTGCATACCATCAAATCTGTAAGCATTTGAATCCCTTGAGTTGTGGGTTATATTTTAGCATGAGAAAACTGAACATGCGATCAATATGTTGTAGAAGCGTACAGAGTGTAAATCAGGCTTGTGTTGCTGCTCCACGGTTACATTCCTTCCTGGATGGGTGACTTAGGCGATGCTCCCAAATGGTACCCCACAGCTTTGGCTGGCATTGGTTGATGCAATCATACAGATTTTGGTACGCAAAACACTTTCTGTCTGTGCAACAAAAGATGAAGGTAGAGTACAATGCAGGATAAAGTATTAAATGTTTCCCAGCACTCAGCTGTGACTAGGGTTTCTAATTTGAGTGGCAGGGAATTCAGTACCTTTCCATCTTGGAAAAGGAAAGAAAGATTTCTAGGCCTAAACAAAAGGAGATTTTTAGGTCTAAAAAGGTAGAGCAAATTCTCAACTGCTAACGGGATCTCACTGTGGATGCTGGAGGCTATTTATTAAAAAAAAAAGTCATATACAATGTGGTTATCACAACGTACAATGTGTATTCCTACTTGTCTCTTCTCTGGCATGGCAGTAACACAATAACCTGAACAAGAGATCATATTATGAGATGGGAAACTTTTTGCAAACTAAAATGGACATTTCTGACTGACATGACAATGTTTTGTTCTACTTTATGCAGAATCTAGTTATCATGCTCACCTTGTTCACAGCAAATATGTTCCCTTCCCTCTTTATTAGAGAGTACCTAAAATGACCATAAACTTTCTGGGTTCTGCCTTACTTAAATGGTCAGGGCGCACCTCCACAGCAAAACCCAGCTGAAAACGGTTTTTAACTTGACCCATTTTCATTGATATCTGGACTCCCTGGCAAACAGGATCTGAGCGCTGTGAGCTTTTGGCTTTTGTTTTTATCCTTAAATACATTTGATTTAAATTATTCAAGGTACTTTTCTGCACTAGCTTGGACTAGAAACCATTATTTCTACCATTTGGATACCCTCCTATTTCCGGGATTTCCCCAGGCTGAAACAAGCATAATTTTCTTCTGGATATTTGCTACAGCTAACTGCCTGCAGTAGTTTCAGCCCTACAGGTTAGATAAATCTGGCATTGGAAGGCCCATTCAGAGTAGGTGACTGTGGGTACTGTAGATTTATTTGGAGATTCAGGTACTAGTGAAGGAGAAGCTTTTTCTTCTGAAGCATTTTTTAGGGTTGAAAAACTCCTGCCTATGTATAAGAATGGAAACGTATTTTCTGTGGTTTTCTAGATGCCCAAGCAAGTAAGATGCAGTAACATTCAGCTAGAAATTTATTCATGCCTCTTGCTGGGAGGTGATTCCTACCCTCGTACTAAAGGTCTGCGATTGATTTGCACAGCGCTGGTTTTCATCATTACCAGTTGTATTTTTGAAAGTGATGATAAAAGGAATTGCTATCTTGCATCATTTGCCAGACAAGGTTTTTCCAGCCAGTAATGATGTTTGCTAGGCTGAAGAGCTGGACTTGGGTATTAAACATACATTAGGATCATGGCTTGAATGAGAAGCAACAATGTTACCAAACTAAAAAAACCCTCAGTCCTTTGCAAACATAATATAAATGTGACAGACATAATGAAAATCAATGTTTAACAGATGAAATTTTTTCAAGGGCATATGTGTTGGAGTGAGTTTGCATAAAGCTTCAGTCGTCTTCTCAAAATGACGAATGGAATGACTTTGTATTTAATTTTTTTATCTATGTGATTACATTTGACGTTATTCAGCAAGCATTTTATAAAATGCTTTCACATCCAAGTTTTAAAAATTTAAAGATGAAAAATCCAAAGCTGAAGACCTCAACAGAAAACAGTAACCTTCCAGTACTTAAGTATAACATTCTCTGGTGAGTGCAAGACTCACTACACCAGTAAAGTCTATCTCCATTATCACATAGCAAATGTGTAAAGCAGAACTGTGCTAAAAGGTGTTTCACAGTCTACAAGTATGTGGTATAACTCTGATACTGTGCATTTCAAAGAAAAGGGAAAATGTAGACTAAAATCCCAATAATTTTAATTCAGAATTTGGAAATGAGTAGCAGCTTATTATTAAGTATCTTGGAAGCCTGAACAGCAGTGTGTTATTTAAAAATTATTTTAAAATTAAAAAATATAGATAGCTGCTTTTCAGAACACATAATATTTTAATTTGGCTTGTAACTTGTTTATATTTCATAAGCCTGCATGAGTTTCAGTGAGATTTAGGAATCAGGCTACTAAATCACAGAAGTGTTGTGAAAGTATTATTTTTTTAAAAAGCCTGAACAGCGCTGTGCTCAGACTTGGTAAGGCTGACAGAATCTCCCATCCTTAGGATTTTACAATGTATTGTAAGAGGATTGGAAATTAAACTACAAATTTGCCACCATTTAATCCAGCTGGAGAGGAAGGTAAAGGAGGGCGGGCAGCTCAGCAACCAGCAGGAGCTAAGAGTGAGCATAGATGCTCAGGGACAGGGTTTTTGTTTTGTTTTTATCATGATGCAGAAGGTGCTGCCACAGTTGCATGAGATAATGACTTCTACTGAATACCTGGTGGGAAACCTGTTACAAATACAGCTGCTTACGCAGAAAGTGGCATCTACCGCTACCACACTGCTCCCCATAGCTCACCAACATACAAGCAAGACAGCAAGCTGTCTGTTTTTTTGGGGTTTTTTTTTGTGATGGGAGGAAAAGCATTCTGATTGCTTTCCTGTTTTTGTCTTGTATCCCTGCTGCCTCCACCGTGATAGTGATTCTGACCCTCAATCCACTCCCAGAAGAAGCGCTTCTCTAGGCCAGTGTCTCCCTCACCCTGCAACGATCTGTCTGCAGGGGTGAGAAAGCAATTCATTCTGTTCCCGTTCTGACTGGTCAAAGCTCTTGACAAGATGTCAGTGCCTACTGCGATAGCAGTTCTTAGGCTTTTTGTGATTTGAATATCTTACTTGGAAAAGAGCCCTAAGCTTGTTGAAATAACTTCACACAGATTCTGAAAGAGCCTTGAGATTTTAAGACCAATCAGTAAGCTTCACTGGCTTTGAAATCTGGCTTTTTATTCTGCTACCTCTAGTCAACGCAAGCTGTGGTGTCCTTGCATCTCTGCTACTGTTCAGCTGTATTTTGGGTTTGCTTCAGTGCTTTCACAGTGCAGATATAGCCTTAGCTCTGCCTGTGACAGTCAACAATAAATGTCCATGAGGTTCAATAGCATGATATGAAAGGCATGGTGCATCTACTGCTTCCTATGAATTTTTATAAAAATTAAAAAAAAGTTGGTATGCTCTATGCTTGCTAAGCAAGCTGCTGAAGAGCTGGGGAGGACAGCGATACATCCTGTGCTATGCCGAATAGGAGATATTAGGTTTCTGTCCTTATACCTGAAGTCCATCAGTATGCTTTCATCTTCTTCCTCTTTACCCCTACCAGGGTGTGACAGTTGAAACCTAACATTTTGGAAACCAAGTCCTATGAGGAGCGGCTGAGGTAACTGGGATTGTTGAGTCTGGAGAAGAGGAGGCTGAGGGGAGACCTCATTGCTCTCTACAACTACCTGAAAGGAGGTTGTGGTGAGGTGGGTGTTGGTCTCTTCTCCCAAGTAACTAGTGATAGGACGAGAGGAAACGGCCTCAAGTTGTGCCAGGGGAGGTTTAGACTAGATATTAGGAAGAATGTATTTAATGAGAGAGGTCAAACATTGGAACAGGCTGCCCAGGGAGATGCTGGAGTCACCATCACTTAAAAAATGTGTGGATGGCACATCAGGACATGTTTTAGTGGGCATGGTGGTGTTGGGTTGATGGTTGGACTTGATGATCTTAAAGGTCTTTTCCAACCTTAATGATTGTGTGATTCTGTGATTTTGAAGTTTCATCAAATTTCAGTGGCTCTAGTGGGGTGTTTTCCTTTATGCAGCAGTGGATCATGAGGGAATGAGAAATCTTTGACAAAATACCAGCTTTGTTAGTCTAGGATGGCAGCTGTGCAGGAGTTGTCGTCAGCAGACTCTCTCTCTCATAGGTATTTCCTTGCTCTATGAAGCATTACTCTATGAGCTGAGGAGCTACACAGTTCAAAATGAATATAGCTAATTGTAGTTTTGACTTTTCAACCATTCTAGAAAAGGAGGTTCTTAGAATGTACCCATTCTAAGAGGGGGGTACAGTTGGGAAGAATTGCTGCAAACATATATGAGTGTTTAAAAGGATGACAGTGATTTCATGGATCACTTACTGTATCAGATGCATCTCTTGACACAAGATGAGGGGTAACTTCTCAAAGTATCTTAAGTTGAAGTATGACATATAGCCTCTAATGCTCTATGCTATACAAACATAATGTGTGCTTTGGGATATGACAATAAATAACATACTTCCTGTATTATTAAAATGTAGTAGTGTAGGCCTTATAGAGGACATTGCAACAGCCTCAGTTCCTGCGATTGCTTGGCTGGGTTCCACAGCACTGCTTGCCTGGAATGGACTGTGAGTAGATGAATTAAGGAAATAACAAGGATCATTTTGTTTCTTCTCCTAATAATAAGACCACATGAAAATCTCCCTCAGGAAAAAAAAAGATTTTTTTCCCAACAATCACTTTCCGGAGTATAGCCTTATGAAGACGACTCACTTTACATTCTCCATCATTTATGGAACCATGGTACCTGTAGGGCCTGTTGGTAGTGTCTATTAAACAGCAGCAGAAATGCATTCCTTTCCCTGGTTAGATACTCCAATGAGTTCAATTCTGCAGGCAGAAATGTCTTTTACTCTAAATATAATTTTTTTTTGTTCCTAGTCTAAATGCATTATGCAAATAATTCACTTCATAAAACATAACAAATGTTTGTGTAGGTTTTTTTTAAACAGCCCCAAACATGATAGTTCAAGAAGCTAGTGTAATTTTAAGAGCTGAAGAAGAAGCAGCTACAGTATAATATAATCAGGGTTTTATGCAAATAAAACCATTATGCCCATTACTGGAGCATAACAAAGTAGAAAGACCTCTGCACTTATGGGTAATATGACAAGCGCTTTATTTATAACTCTCAGACTTTTCTCCTAGCATTTTCTTGCAGCATCATGTGGTCTCCAAAAGGCAGAGTTTTATGTTGCTGAGAAGAGCTCTCAATATATTAATAAGATGCCAAGCAAATCAGTTGTGCAATACAAACACCCTTCTGAGATTTTGTTTTGTTGCCTTTTAGCTCTCCAGCAGTTCAATATAGTCTTGACATTATGAAGGATTCCTCTTCTATATATACGGCTAATGTAACATAAACATGGAAGATGGGAAAGTTCTTTGTATTATTAAACTGATCTTAAACTTTACAAGCACAGTGTGTTTAAAGTCAACAAAAAAATACCTTGCTGTGGGTTAAACTATGGAGTCCCCCATTCATTCTCCTAGTGTACCAGGAAATGGAGTATATGAGTTTTCTAAAGTTCTGTTAGGCTGCCCCAATAACCTGAACACCTCAGTCTTCAAGTGTCAATTTGTCATCACTCAGGTTTTTGCATTCTACAGGTGGTGTTCTATGGCACAGAAAAGCTGAGTGATTTCCTAAGTCTGCAAAAGAGCAGATATGATCCTTGGCCCTGGAAAGCTATACCCTGACTGTTGTGTCATCCTTCATTTCTAGGAAGTCTGGTTTGTAAGCTTGTGTGTTCAGTGACACCAGGCTTTTGATAATTCAGTTCCTTCCAGATACAATGATACAAAAGATACAAAGATGATGAAGATACAAAACAGCTTCAGGCCAAGGTGCACCTAAAATTTATCCACAAAACTGCATTATACTGACTCTAAGGACCAGAATATGCAATCAGATTTGTAGAGAGGTTGTCTAAGATCCCTCCCAGAGCCAGCTGACTCAGGTTGGTCATTTGGATTGACTGCTAAGTTGGAAGAACACCCAATATTTACACTTGAAAAATTTGGGTTCCCATTTTTTCTCTGCCCTAGTTTTCATTCATATTCTGATTTAAAACCAGAGTGATCAGCTATTTCTTAATATCACACTTTTTTATGCATCTGTGTGTTTATGTATATGTATAAACTTACCTATATGGAATCCAATTAAAATGCTGATTGAAAGCACCATCTCATAAGAATTAAGTCTCTAAAAAGAACTCTTTCCTGCCTGTAAAAATAACCAGTTGCTGATTTCCATGACCAACAATATTATTTACTCTATTAGAAAATAAAAAGTAGGTAAACCTACCTTCTCTTTTATTCCCCACTCTTGCCAGAGAAGTCCCACTCACCACAAATGGTAGCAGCAAGAGAGAGAGAGAAAATTGTGAAATGTTCTAGCAAAATGGGAACAGATAATGCGTTCCTATACATTTCCAGGCTACTATTGGCATGCCCTAGAAAAAAAGGAACAGTTCAGCTGTGCTTCTGTCAGCCACAGAGAGAATATCAGTTTATATATATTTGAACTCATTGCAGTCATTTCTATTACGAATCTAATTAAACTTGGCTTAGTTGAATCAGTACAAGTCAAAGCTTATTCTCTTCTCTAACAGGTTAGTGCTGGGTTGCTGTGCCAGTCATTTATGCTTAAATGGGCCTATTTGCAAGGGAAGACAAGCATGCTTTTCAGAAATAGAAGTCTATTGGGATGGTGATGCTATAGCACTAAGCACCTGTTGGGTGCAACTTTCCCATCTGGAACAACCTCATTAACATTACCCAGCAGTTAAGACTGCAATGCAATTTGCTTCAGGTTTTGGGTGCAATGCATAAAAATGTGATACCAGCTCCTTGAAGGCATTGTGCAGCTGGTAGCTGACCCGTCTCCTTGTTCTTATTTGCCACTGGGAGGGATTTGTCAGCAACACCTTCACAAACAGCTTGGAAATCTCTCATGATTTTTTTTAATTTATGCTGACCTAAACACAGAGCAACTGTAGAAATTTATGTACAAAGCACTTCAAGGGACATTGTGTGGTAGGACATCCAATAACCAACGGGTCTCATCAAGTAGTCTTCCTGCAAATGTGTGAATGCCACTAAATGGCCCTTGTGAGCTCAGTATAGTTTTCCCTCAGTGAAAAATGCTGTAAGCAGAAGTACTTAGATTTACCTTTACTACTGCAGTAAGCAGAAATACAGATATTGTGCATAATTAAATGGAGATAGCTAGTTTAGTGAAATGTGCAGATTATGCTGGCAAGTGTTCGGGATATATTAGGTGGGTTCTGCTATTCCATGTGACCTGGTAGGGCATGGCAAACATGTTTGGCTTCATAGAGCAGCTTATGAAAAAGAAAAAAAAACAACCCTATTTATAATCAAATTTATACAAATTCATTTCTGGAACTATCAACTTCAGAGACAAACTCAAAACAGGTCAAGGCATTTGTACTTAGAAAGTTCAATCCAGAACACCTAAAGTCTGCTTAATATTTGTATGAAGTTGTTTTTTCATGTTTCACAACTCAGTTTAATATTTCGTTGACTTAGATCTCTAGATCTTTGTGTACAAGTCTTGGCATTGAAAGAACTTTCCTGTATAAACAATGAACCATGGGACAGGAAACTTGCCTTTTAAGTCACCCGTTGATGTAGAAGGTGGCATGTCATTGCCACCCAGAGGCTGTTTGACCTTTGTGAATTACATCGTGCTTGCCTAGATTAGAAACTCTGCGTCATAAATAGCAATGTCAGCCAAAAGCTGCATACACTGTTGAGACAATGATCCATCTTTTTCTCTCCTGCTTGCTCAGTCAATCCTGCAGGGAGGTTAAGTCCTACTGCTGGCCAACTTGAATCTGGACTATATCTAGAAGGGATTTCTCTGTTGCTGCATTTCTAGTCTCAGCACTACACTTCAAAGTAATGATCTTGGCTTTTGTGTGGGGTAAACCCAAGGAATTGTGAAAAAAGTCTTAAAGAGTCCACTGATGAAGTACTCTAGCATCTGGTCCACTTTGATTACGTAGACTTGTTTTTACAGACTCATAAGTGCTACTTGTGCTATAGATTATGAACATTAAAACCAGTTTGTTTGGAGATCATGTTGCTTTAGATTAGTTTCTTCAAAACATCATCCAACCAGTATAATGAACATGCATTCTGGGAAAAGATATAGCAAAATTGCCACGGCATATCAATGTGATTTATTTCCGTAAAATCACTGTCTAACCAAGAACTCCACAGGTATGGGAGAAATGCTTTGTTACTAAGAGATGGACTAAAATGAGGCCAGGAAAAGGATGACAGACAGATGCCTGACAGTAAGTGGAATTTCAAAAAGAGGATGGAATTACTCACAGGCTTGGTAAATCATTTAGGTGGTAAAGCATTGTAGGCTTTAAGACTCTGTAGATTTAGTTATTTAAATTAACATATGCAGCACGAGAATAGATTTGTTAGCTCAAACAAGGGTCCCATCAAATCACATATCCTGTCACTTGCAGTAACCTGGACCTATGCTGGATTCCAGTGTGTGCAATGCTGTGGGTGGGACTGGAATAACCTGCCAGCAGAAATGCCTGCACCTAAGGCTGCTGGAGAAGGTGGCCCTGACTCCTTGCAGAACTGTCTTCTAACTCTTATTAACACAACCGTGCAGATATGTGTTGGGGGGGTGCAGAGGAGGGAAGAGGTTAATAATTCAGAAGTTTAAAATTTGGGAGCGGAAAGTAGTTAAATACTATAGATTGGGTATTTTTATAGACTAGTATTTCTGAGAATTAACAGTAAAAGAAATGTTTCATTCTCTTTACTTGTTGTTTTAACTGGCTTCTTATCCAGCAGCACACAGTTGTAAATATACAAAGGCACCCTCTGTTACTACTTACTATGAAAATACAGTATTGAACCATAATAATTTTTTTCTAGGAAAAATCTAATTTAAGCCAGAACATTATACCTCTTCACAAAGAAAAATACTTTTTTTTAATAGAAAAGGGAATCATTAATATAGATCACTAATACAGACCTAGTTTTGTGATGAAACTTTTCAAAGCTATAAGAAAAATATCAATTAAATTTAAAGTAGCCTCTTGACATCATTTGTTGCTGAGACATTATACACGTAACTAGTCTGGCCTGGGATACTGTACCTTGGTGTCTTACTTGCTGAACGTGCTAATGCTGTTTTCTAAAACCGAAGGATCAGCTTTGACAAAATATGAATTCTTGCTGTCACCTACAATATATATAGTTGGTTGTGAGGGACTGACATTTCTACTCTGCTTCTTAACACAAAATATTTATAAACAAATCTGGTACAATTTCCTGGTACTTGCAGCTCCCAGGTAATTCCCCTTATGAGATGACAGGTTTAGTTACGTTGTAGACTTTCAGCATACAGGCTGACAACTTCTGTTAGGCATATTCCTCAGCTTAAATTCCCATCTTAATGTAAACAAAAATGATTCAATCGTATTGCTTAAATAAGATAGGATGAAATATGTTGTTGTGCTATAGAATTTCTTAGAACCATTTAATTGAGAATCCCTAGTGTTTTGAAAAAGAGACTAAAAATTTGGCAAGAGGCTAATCTACTATCATGGCCATGCCTGCACTTGGCCTGATGACAAGGCTGAAAAACATAATCTTCCACATACTCATCAGAGGCTTCTCAGAATTTGCTGAATTCTCTGCGGATGTGTACTTTCATGGGGGCTGGTGGGGCATTTTGAAAGTCCCTGTAAGTGCTGGTCCTGCCAGCCAGGGCTGCTCTCGGGCCAGGCACTGGAACAGAGAGGCAGCTGAGTGGCAGTGACTCATGTAGTAATGTAGCCTTCTTGTGCAGCAGGATGGCAGGCAGTAAGTGGTGGATGAGACAGCCCATCTGGATATGGGAAGAGCAGAAAACTGGTGCACTTAGACTGGGAATGGGGCAATGGCAGAGACAAGCTGGGAGAAATACAGGTTTAAGAGAAAACAAAACTTCTTTTCTGCCTTCCTCTTTAATTTTCTTCCACATGAAGAACACACTCCTCTCCCTGCTATAAATTGGCCCATAAACTAAAGACAGATGCTTTTGATATAAAAATACCCTCTCAGAGATGACCAGTGTGTATCTGACCACAGTTCCATCTGATGAAATTGGTATTTTTCCACCTTAAAAAAACCCACAAAACCCCAAGTAAATTAAACTCTTTTGGGCTTATGCATTTGAAGCTATCTTTTATGATTGTCTAGTAAGCTTTTCATGGCAATGTACTTGTTTCATTGCAACTGCATCCTTTTGCTCTGAACTGGCATTACACTGACAAAATTGTACTACCATGAATTGGTGATGGAAGCATCTTTTTATTTTTATTGTCACATATGGGAAAGGGAAGGTGAAAAAGTTGCAGTGAAATAGCCAGTAGTTTTGTGTTATTTGGCTAAGGTGGTACAACAAAAATACAAGCCTGATGACATGTAAGTAACAGTCTTCTTGAACAAGAGCAATTACATTCTATTCTCCCCCCTTTGAACAGATCTAATGTTATGCCTGTAATTAGCAGTTTCTTGAAATGGCAGTACATGTTTGCAGTAAACATGCATTAATCAACCCTGCGGAATTTTTTTTTTTTGGGTGTTCATTATTGTAACTGTTTCTGGGAGAAATTTTCAGACTAGATGGCTTTCTGTGGCCATAATTGCGAGGATATTTTGTGAGTAATGCTCACATGCTTAATGCTGCTCGAAGAACTAGAATGTTGTTTCCCCAAAGACCCTGTTTATTTTATTCATTCAGATACAGCCTCATGGAAGCAATGGATTTGAAAGAAAAGGATAAACTATTTCAGAGATCAGGGCATTTAAATCTGAGGGTTTGGGTTGGCAGAATTTCCAGTTTGGAGAATTTGGAGAGAGCAGAGTTGGCTGCTGGTTTATTGCCCAAAATACTGTGCTAGACAGGCTGCTTCAGTTCATCACCTTGAATTGCTTCAGCTCTTTTTTTTTTTCAGTTTCTCATACAAGTAGAGAAATATATGTATATATTTAAGGTCACAGATGACTTCAGAAATTTCTACTACCATCCTATTCAGGTGAGACAGTTACTCTGTTCTGTTTTGATGGCTTTTTCTGGAGCATCCATTTCATGCTCTTCCTCCATAACTTGAACTCAACAGTACTTGCTATCCTGTAGATAAGTACTATCTTTTAAATCAGCATTAGTACTTTCACCCTCAGAGGTGAAATACATTTGCCCATACAGCAAATGTGTCAGGAGGAGATTTTGAAGGACCTGATGAGCTGGGTCTGCTCTTCCTTTCTTATTGTATTTTGCCGCTTTTCTACCTTACTTGCCTAGCTGTCATTGCAGTAGCTGATAATCTGTTCAATAGCATACAAAAAATTTGCCTCAGTCGTCACTGATGATGATGCACCACAGCTATATAAAGGCACAGAACACCACCGGAATATGAGATTGAGTTAAAATGGAGATAATTACATTTAAACACACATATATTCTAGACTGCTCACTTTTTGAGGAGACATGAAGGCCAAACAGGTTGAATCTGTGGGCCATGACCATGTCATTTGCTTTAACATGACAAGCCTGACTTGGTCTAATGCAGTCAGCATTCCCCACTGTGTGACTGGTCAAACCCATGAATGTTCCTTTGATTTATCTGTATATATTCAGGCATGATAGCATCTAAAATAGGTACCTGATGGGTGTATGATACCCCACAATAAGATGTGTATCTGCTGTGGCTTTAGATGGAAGAGATAAGAGATGCATAAGAGAAGCATCCTAGACTTTTAGTATCCCTGCTGCCCTTGATAGAGATGAATCGTGCCCAGTAAGTAGGGAAAAAGATTCCCCATAACAGCAAACACAGAGTTGGTTTTTTTTCTATGTGCCTTTGCTCTGTTACAATTAAGTGTAACTTGGTTTACATTTCATAAAATGCAGCTTGGGATTTTGAAGATGGTGGTGTTTCCATCACACAGGTAAGCTCTGCCCACCTCCTTTGTTGGATGAAAAGGAGTCTTACTATGAGAAAAAAACAGCCTAGAGTGGCAAATGATGTATGAACTGACACACCTTTACATTCTGCTGTGGTTTCATTTGTGACACAATACTCAGTTCATATACAGCCATGAAAACACATGAAAGCCAGAAAAAACCCAAAACTACTGAACACTTTAATTTTTTTCTCTTTCTGTTAGTCTATACTTATCTCCACAAAAATTAAAAGCTATGTAATTATGTAATTTGAGAAGAATATAACTAATTGTATATATAATTCTTCTACCAAAACCAGCATTGTTATTAAAATAACAGCTTCACAGAACCATTCTGTCAAAATACAGGTTTCATTGATCTTACCTCTTTTACAACCTTAATTCAAAGTTGGGTGTTTGTGTCTGACAAGCATTGCAGAAGAAGGGCTTTTGGGCAAAGAAACGTGCTTGATCATCACTAACAAGTGATCACAGATGTGAAATATGGTTTCAAGCCTACCCTGAGGTATTTTAAAGGCATGTTTTTGTAGTGTGCTGCTCTGTCACAGTAAACAAAATGCCTTTTAAAGTGTCTTCAGGATAGCCATGAAAATCACATGAGCTTTTAGAATTTTCTGTGTCCATGACCATAATAATTCAAATAATGTTAAGGATGTTCTCTATTAGAACTGTGCATTAGCGTCAAACTCGTACTAAACAGCAGCCAAAGCTATATACTTTCCTCTGACAAAATTATTTTCTAAGGGCAGATTCTGTTAACCCTACTCATGTCAAGGAATTTCATTGTCTTTGAGAAAATTGTGAGGAGGTAGAGTAGATTGTATGCTCTGAATTAATTTCTAAGTCACATTCTGCCCAAATCTCACTCGTTTTTTTTCTCCACAGTTCTGAGGTTTCTATGTAAAAATATAAATGTTCAGATTATGATGCCTCAAGGCTGGATTGAGACTATGACTTGACATGTAGCTACTCTATATTATGGCAACATTTCCAGAGAACAAACCTGTGGGAGAAGTAATGCTGATCCCAGTGTAAAATTCTGATCCTTTCTAAGCCCCCATATGTGAGCTCCCTGTAATCTTTGCATTCCCCTAAACCAGTTTTAATTCTAAAACTGTTCTTCTCACACAGTGTGAAATTTGTATTGCTGAAATCAAACGACTTGGCTCCTGATAAATAAATTGAATAGCTTAGGAGAGAGTACGCACCACTGATGCCAACTATGTTTCCAGATAGGCTTTTCAAGCTCTGAGTGCAACCTCTTTTAATAGACTGATTTCAGTTTAAAAGGAGTATGCTATAGTCCTAGGTTTGGTATGACTAGAACATCTGTGAGACTTCAGTGTGACTGTGAAGGTTTGATAAGCAAAACATTCAAAATTTAACAAGTTCCATGGATTATTTTAGCTGGATTTCTTTGGGTTTTACTTCAGCTTGGGGAGAAAAATAGCCTGCAAAAGTGTTGGAGAGTGAGAGTTAACTTGGGTTTCATGGAAAATGAGGTATAGAGCTGGAATTAGCTTGCTGGTATGTACATCTGAAGCTTGAAAATTAAGGTTCCAGCTGACCAGTCAAGTTACATATAGCTAAATAATGTTCAACCATTGCAACCATTCACATATTGAAACCTCTTTTTTACTGCCACCAAAGCTGTAGACAAATTGCAGTTGTAAGGTAGTGGGGTTGCAATTAATTTGTAATGTAACTAATAAAGTCTGAGATTCTTGAATTTCCAATTACCTTGATGAGATTTTCTTTGGTGAACAGATAAGACGTTTCCATCTGTTATTGATGAGGATTTCCCTATCAGAACTCTTAAAAGCACAGCACTTGGGGACTACTTTGGGAAGGCAGGTGTTGGTTGCAAAAGATACGTCTAATGAGGTCTTCAGTGGCTTGGAGTCACATTACAGAATTTTCAGATCAAAGATCTGTCTTGGCAATGAAGAGGACTGCTCTTGTATTCAAGTTCTGTTTAGAGGGAAACCTCCAGCAAATGTATCTTCTAGGAAACTCCCATGCATGTTGATGGAGATCTTAGCACTATCACAGAATTCAGGATTCACTATAAGGTACACAAGTGTAGCTGGGAGAAGTGCCATTCCTAGCATCAGTTAATGCCTAAGAGCTTTGGCTTTGCACTGTAGCATTCTCTTATTTCTTTGTATATGACAATTACATATTTAGATTGTATGAATAAAGTGATTGGGAAGCACTGTTTCCATACAATCTTCTAATGGGAGCGGTTTTACATTGGGGGATGATGACGGGCAGGGAGTTCAGTAACAGACAGTATTCTCAACATTCACAGCAAAGAGGCAAATTCACAAGGCTTTCTAAATCAAGGGGAACCTTCCTTTTTGTGGATCTTGAAATGTAGAAACAGCACTTTGCTCCTTGAAAAGTAATACTTTCCAGCTTTCCATCTTTGTCAGCTCAGAAGCTTTGTGAGAAAATGTGCTACAGCCTATCTTGGATAATAATATCAATGTTTCATGCAAACAAATACTGGTAATTGTTTAAAGCATTTTCATTTCAACTGCTAATACAAATGTATGTATTCTGCTGACTACTATTAGTGCTGAGTTCCCCCTACTGAACTGATCTTCATTTTTTTAATATTGTTTTGCTAAACTTGAACTTTATTGGTTTAATTTTTCTTTCCCCAGGATCCTAAATGTTAATTTGGAATGAACTCTATTCAAAGCATGCATTAGGGAGGGGAGATGATCAATAACAGAATTCCATTGCTAGAGAGGCTCTCTGGCTACACCCAGAAATGTCCCATTTTTATGTCAATAGGAATCCTATGAATTAAATTCATTGTCCCTCTTGTTAGATTAACGGAGATCTTTAAAATCTCAGTTATTGCTGACCCAGCAAATTTATACAATACATCTCTACCTGTGGCATTTATATTTCCATAATGTTGCTCATGCAGTTTTGCAGAACAGTCTGTGTGTTGACTGAGAATTCAGCAATGATGTCTCTATGCTACTGCATGGACACGGCTCTAGAAATCTGTAGTTGCTCTATTCCATCATCTGCTGATTGTGTAGGTGGCCTAATCATTAAGCTTAAGCAAAGATGAGAGTTAGTTCTCTGACAGAGTGGATTAATGTTAATTTGGATGCTTTTCCAGTTGTCTTAGTGCTGGGCATTCTCTGTCTGTGTCACACACACGCACAGACTTGTAGAGAGAATATAGTGCTCTCAGCTGGCAATAAACTGGATCTTCTCCATACGGTGCTGTCAAGATGTGTCAAATCTGTTCTGGAATGACACTTTCTGGAGGAATGCTTCATTTGTCGTTTTAGTGATCTGCATTTGCTACAGTCTTGCTTCTTCATCCTCATTTGTTGTACTTGCACACTGGCGCTTCATTCTCGCTCCTTTTCAAATTCAAACCTTGGAAAAAGTTCTCCAACTCTTTTTCAGTCTAAATGCACAGTGTTCTTTAAGCAACACATACAGCCTTTCTTCATCCATTAAACGTTCAGCCCACAATGGCAATATCCCACACTGCTTTTTTGATCTTTCATGCTTTTATTTAAGATATGTAGTGACACTGCAGGTGCTGCTCTTTCAGTACCTATTGCTTATACGAAAACACTGTGAGTGCTTACAATACTATAGCAAAGAATTTGGGTTCCTTTGCTGAAATAGTCAAAGGCGTGGCTCTTCTATCAGTTTTAACATCAGTATTTTTCCAAGGGGAACTGGATTTCAATAGTCTATACAGCTGCATTTTTATTTCCTCTAAGTTATATGTGGACACAAAGACTCTTGGATACATATTTTAGTGCCGTGAAATTCTTTAGCAGAGGTGAACTCCTGGGAGGAAAGCAACAGATGATTAATTCGTGACCCTAAGTGGTAGTGTGTCTGGGAAAACTAAAGACTAATTGAGCTAAGCCATCACTTGACTGTTTATTTTCATAACCTAATTGTTCATTTCACAATGGCTGTAGGCAGTGCGTTTAATATAAGCTGTGAGAGTAATCAAGCTGAAAGAAGATGGTAATGGACTACATGAGGGTATTCTTGTTCTCCGTCCACTTATTTTGCTGTAGTTTTGAAAAGCTCTTCAGCTAAGCTGTGGCATGTCCTGAAATTACTTCGGTAGCCAGCAGGTATATCAAGGTCAATCTATCAACAGGCATATTGCCATTGGTGGTAATGTTTAACGCAATAAAACACCTAAATAGATTTTTGCTTTCTTGTTTGTTCTTCGCTGCTTTCCTCTGTATCATCCTGTATCATCTTCAGACCTAAGCAATATATAAATGCTAACTTGCCATTTGCAGGTCAGGTCTCATACTTCAGACAGGGAGACTCCTTCCCAGAAGACTCTTTCTTGCTTGCTTATTATTTCAACTCTGTAATATATCAAACATGCCATTGAAGATGCATTACTGCTCCATTTTCCCCCTTTTCAAAAGTCATAAAAGCCCTTTGTTGTTGGCCTTATTTCCTGTATCTCTTTAAAGCAATGTGATGCTTTTCTGTATATGAACAAGGTGAGGTTGATTGAATGAGAAATTCTTTCACGTACTTGCCTGCATTAGACTTTTAAATTGCAGGGCAGAATTAAACTAGATATGTAGTGATGCTCTTACAAGATATTTAAAATCCAGTTCTGCTGGCAGCTGGCCTAGATAGTCACAGTATTAGGTTGCTTCAGCGAACTGGAAAAGCATGACCTTGACATCTTTGCTTCCGTTAGTTTGAAATAAAGGTGGTACCAGTCACTTGCCAGTGGAAAAAATACATTACAAAGCTACAGGGGATTAATACAGAGTGAATTTTGGAGCCTAGATGTGCTTGTTTTGGAGCAAATGGACTTAAAAATCTCCAGAGGAAAAGGCATTTTCTTTTGAGTTTCCTATTTGTGAGCATTGTATGCTGCGTAATTCTGCTTACAATCAGCTGAAATAGGCTTCACACATTGATTTTTTAATTATTTTCTACCTAAAAATAAGCCAAAGGCTTATTAGTATATGCTGCTCAAAATACAAAATGAGTGCACAGCAATAAAGCTAGGCTCACTCAACTAAGATAAATAGCCCACATGCAGAAGAAGAAGAAAGCTGTATCATCATTAACTATAATTTCATTTACACATATATCGCTTCTGTGGGGTCTCACTTTGTTAAATCAGCACAAGCCAATACATAGATGTGTCTTGGCTACAATGAATAAATCCATCTCTCTAAAGCCATTCTTTCCTTTTAAAGCCTTTTTACATACAGCTGAAATAATAAGCTCCTCATGGTGCAACGGATAAATGTGACCCCACACTTGGTCTTCACATGCTAATAACAGCCTGAAGTGGAATCCTAAATGATGTATATGTTTGTACTGCATTGTAGTTATTTTTCCAGGTTTACAGATTCTGTGACACATTGATGCATGTACCCAAAAGCACTGACTGAGGGTAAGTTTTCATAGTTTTGTGTTCTAGGTGGTAAATTTGCTTTGATGGGGCCTGCAATGCTTATTAATTGCATACACCATCAGGAAGAGAACGACAAAGACAATGCTATGAATTTTAGAGTAGTCAATAAATTAATTTCTGCTGTTTCTTCTCACAAACCAATTTATATGAGAAAGATCCAAATCCTTCACTCTTTACTCATGAAACTGTAGCGAAGTCCAATATTGCAGAATATCCTCTCAGGAACCAGAGGCAGAGGGTGTTAGTACAGGTTACTCAAATTAAAAGGTGCCAGCATTGGTACCTCTGCTGTAATTCTTCCAGTGGGATCAGAAACAGAGAGCCTTGTGTAAGTGAGATCCCACTAAAGAATACGAAATCACAATGATCACTGCGGGGTCTAGAGAGGAAAAGCAATCCATCCTATTTTGTAAAGCAAAAGTTGATTCTTGAGAGCTTTTCCTGCATTTTTTGATGACGTCAAATAAAATAGCAATGTATTTTATTTGCATGGTGCCATTCCTCCCAAGGCTTCTCTGAATAGACTATCAAAACCTTTGGCTAAAAGAGCCTATATGATGCGCAGATAGGCCGGTTTCTTGAAGCTGATCCTGCATCATTCCCCATGCCAACTTCTTGCAAGTTTGCCCAACAGAGGCAGTATCACAATGCCCAAACTTTGCTAGTGTCCAGGCAGCATTAACAGTATTGGGGGTTACTGCAGAAGAGCCAATCTAGAGCCACCTTAAGGTTGTTCTGCTTTGCTACCCTTGCCTTACTTCTGTCTCTCCTTTTTTTTGTTTCCACCAAAGATACGATGAAGTTCAATGTTTTCTTTTCAGTGAAGTTAATATAGGCATGATACAGCCAAAGAAAACAATGATTGTGAAAAAAAACCAGAATTGTTTTGAGCCACAAAAAATTAATACATTTATTACCAACAGCAAGAGAAATACTGGAAAATACTAGCTGCTCATAAACATAGGAAGTGTGATGGAATTTTGAATGTAAAGCAGCATTGCTCCTGCCCAAAGAGCAAAAAACAAAAGCAGCAGCAAGGAGTTTTCTAATTTCTTGATTACTTTTTAGCTAAAAAAACCCCATGCTTACTTGTAGGTAGTTAGTGTTTTAAAATCAGGAGCTGTAAGGTAAGAACCTGATGAGAATGTGCTGGAAAAGACGAAACTGAACAAATGTGAATTTATCTGTTATATTGCTTTGGGCACTTCTGCTATGGAATCTCCATCATATCTTAAAATGCAGTCAAGTTTCTTCCCTACATATGCAGTTGGGTAGCGGATTAAATATTTCACAGTTGAATGAAAGAAGTCATTAGGTCCACGCTGTGTTTCTATTACTCTATATGTGCCACCAAGTTCACGGTAATTAGTGGCCCTTGTACTCCAGTTATCACTAAGGAACTACACGCTCACCTCTGCTATTAACTAGGCAGGTCTACATGTGCATTATGTCAGAAAAGTGAGGGAAATATGCTCCTGCGGCAACTCTCAAATAGCTCATCCCTACTAACACTATAAACTGTGGCTTTAGTTTTAGGTGTAATACAGCCAGGCAGAAATGACAGGCTATTTTACATGCAGTGTTAAGCCTGTAAAAACTTTATTTCCTTTTAGTTGTGCAAAGGCTGAAAGAGTCCATCTTGACAGAGACCAAAGCCTAATCATGAAAGCCTTAAGGCACATGCTTTATCTTTGATTCTACTGCTGCCTCCTCTTTGCAGTGACCCTCACTGGGTCACTGTTATTTCTGTAGGTGTGGGTTGGGTTTTGATGGTTGGTTGGTTTTTTGTTTGTTGTTTTTTTTTAATGAAGAGCTTTTTTTGTAGCACTTACTTACACATTTATTTTTGCTGCCTTATCACCTTGTAAGAGATGATTTGCGTGACTCCTCCTGAATTTTTATGTTCTGCTAGAAAAAGTCTTCCCTTCAAAGTCAATAATTGAATACTCCTCTGGCACTGGTCTCTCTGCCTGCTCTATTCCCCATCTGTCCTATTCTGTCCTTGACGGTTAGAGTGGTCCCTGTACTCACCCTGTCCTTTTGTACAACAGCGTGTGAATCAGCATTTTACTGAGCAGCATACTCTCTGACCCGTAGTAGTAAAAACATGTGTAGTAAGGCACTCTACAGTAAAGGTGTTTGAATTCCTCTTTGTACAGACAACATAATCACTGCTGTTGGTGGGGCAGTGAGAAAGGTGGACAGACATACATTTGCACTTATTATCACCTGATTTTTAGGTTCTTAGTTTTGGGATTTCCTTGATGTTTCTTTTGGTACTCAACAGGTAGTGGCTTCATCTTTCTTTTTCAGTCTATCTCTTTTTGGTTTTACAACAAAGTAATGCCATATGAATTATTTTCCAAGGTATAAAAACTATAGATAGTAAACATAAGAGACTAAGTGATTTGGATTAACCACCCCTAAACATAGCTGAAGACTGCATGCCAGCATTTCAGAGCAACGTCCAATAAAGAACTGTTTAGTATTACTGCAGTGTTACAGGGGTTTCTACTCTATTGCAAAAGATTATTTGCGAAGAAGCAGTTAATAGACTGATTTATCTTGGCCAAGATAACCAACAAGAAAACCAAGGCTTTTTTAGATTTTATTTTTTTAATTATTAAATTAATTCATTCCAAAATTGATGGGTTTGTTCTGGAAGAGATTGCAGGGAAAATCCAAAACACAAAGAGAAAAATTATAGAAGGGACACTATAGGCTATGTGTACATAGTCTATACAGTCTACAAGTCCTGGTTTTTGAGCCACAAGGCAGGGACTGCCTTTTTTCCATGCTGTCTGAAGTGCATGGGTGTCTGCTGCTAAACATGTTTTATTCTGCCTCGGGTATCTTCAGTGAGGATTTCCCGAGTGCAGGAGCTGGCTAACATGCGTGCTGTGTGGACATCAGAGAATTAGGACTGGCATAAAAATGGAGAATGAGCCTACTTTTTTATAACCATGTGTTAAGTCCCAGGCACCTGTTTACCATCGTCACAGTTCTAGGGTGTCCAAACAACTTTCTGGCAGAAGGAAGAGATGTAAATGAGAAGAAAAGGTGAATAGAGGAAAGCACACAAGGAAACGGAAACCAAAGGAGAGATTAAACCAATGGACAGAACTCAGAGGCAGAATCACACAGAATCTCTGGAACAGGGATCAGGACAGAATGACATACAAGGACTTTGTTGCTGGTACTGAAGGCTCTTCAGTATAACATGCTTAACCCCAAGTAATATCAAAATGCTCCACCCCAATATGTGTTAAAACTGTGGAGGTAAGCGTCTTCAGCCTTTGTCTGTTATAAGGGGAAAAAAACAACCACTAAACACCAAAAAACCCAAGGGAAGGGGGAGAGGGCTTGGGTAAACACAAACAACTGAAAAAATGGAAATGGGTCCACTCTGAGCAGTATAAAATAGAAATAGGTTAGGAATATTTTGTGAGATTATTCTGAATATCTCTGGAAAAAAAACAGTCAATAACAAAACCAAACAATTCCCCATCTTTATTTTCCTATTTCCAAGGTTAAATGTTGCAATCATAGCTTTTTAAGTCAATCTATTTACGGATTAATATGTATTTTCTCCTTCCTAATGAAGACTTCTGTTTGGGAAGGACCTTCAAGGGAATCTTTCCTCTGGTGGAGGAAGGTCTAACAAAAATGATAATTACAAGCTGCTAGATCACAGTCCAAGCCTGTTAGCAACAGTTCTTTTTGTGCAGGATGTTTCCATAAATAACTGGGTCTGTAATTCTGAACTGATAAATGTTTAGATGTTTTGTGAAAGGAACTGCCTTGATATTTGTGGAGAGAAACACTACATTGGCCTAGAGAAAAACTGAACAAATTGTCCTTACTTGCCTTAACAGCGTGATTTTGCTTGCCCAAGTAGCAGTTTCTCTGCTGGTTAATGGAGGGAGTACTATTTGTTTAATGAGGGAATGCAGTTAACATCACCCATCTAGGAAGAGAGCATCTCATTTCAGTCGTCAGTGCCTCTTCAAAACTCTCTTATGAAGCTCTTTAAATTTATATGGGTATGGTGGATAACCTTTGTTGCTACTGTTGTTTTTTATGATGTACAAAGTAATTTTTAAGATAAAGAAAAATCCCAAGGTATTTACTTCCTCTGCGATATTTGTGCCACTTGGTCTACAGATAGCAGTCTTTTACGTTCACATCTGATGAATGTGACACTGTTTTTATCTCTGTATTGCATTTGCACGGCAAGGCTGTTGTAGCGGGGGGGGCTGCAGGGTGGCTTGTGTGAGAAGGTGCTAGGAGCTTCTTCTATGTCCGATAGAGCCAGTGCCAGCCAGCTCCAAGTCAGACCCACCACTGCTGGCCAAGGCTGAGCCAGTCAGCAACGGTGGCAGCACCTCTGGGATAAGAGTTAAGAAGGGGAAAAAAAACCAAACTGTGCAATGAGAACTACAGCTGGAGTCAGGAGTGAAAATGTGTGAGAGCAACAACTCTGCAGACACCCAGGTCAGAGCAGAAGGAGGGCCAGGAGGTGCTCCAGGCACCAGAGCAGAGATTCCCCTGCAGCCCATGGTGAAGAGCATGGTGAGGCCGGCTGTGCCCCTGCAGCCCATGGAGCTCCACAGTGGAGCAGATCTCCACCTGCAGCCCAGGGAAGACCCCACAGTGGAGCACGTGGTTGCCCAAAAAAGGCTATAATCCCATGGGCAGCCTGCGCTAGAGCAGGCTCCTGGCAGGACCTGTGGCCCCCTGAAGAGAGGAGCCCAGGCTGGAGCAGGTTTGCTGGCAGGACTTGTGACCCTGTGGGGGGCCCACCTGTGTGAGCAGTCTGTTCCTGAAGGACCGCACCCTGTGGAAGGGACCCAGGCTGGAGCAGTTTGCAGAGAACTGCAGCCTGTGGGAAGGTCTCATGTTAGAGGAGTTTGTGGAGGACTGTCTGCTCCTGTGGGAGGGACCCCATGCTGGAGCAGGGGAAGAGCATGAGGAGTCCTCCCCCTGAGGAGGAAGGAGCAGCAGAGACAATGTGTAATGAACTGACCACATCCCCCATTCCTCGTCCCCCTGTGCTGCTGTGGGGACGAGGGAGAGAAAATCAGGAGTGAAGTTGAGCCCAGAAGAAGGGAGGGCTGGGGGGAAGGTGTTTTAAGATTTAGTTTTTACTTCTCATTCTCCTACTCTGATTTGATTGGTAATAAGTTAAACTAATTTCCCCAAGTTGAGTCTGTTTTGCCCGTGACAGTAATTGGCGAGTGATCTCTCCCTGACCTTATCTCCATCCATGAGCCTTTCATTACCTTTTCTCTCCCCTGTCCAGTCAAGGAGGGGAGTGATAGAGCAGCTTCGGTGGGCACCTGGCCTCCAGCCAGGGTCAACCCACCACAATCCCATTCCCCTGTCAAAAGAAAATCTGCTTCTTTCACCTCTGCTCTCCCCTTTTACCTTTGGCTAAAAGTTTGTAGAGGCAACAGGAATCTTGCCTTGATTGAAAATGTGTTATTGTCCACCATTTCCACATGAAATTATCTCAGATGAGATTGAGAAAGAATTTAGGCAACACATTTCCTCGCCTGGAAGTCCCTGGGAATAACATCAGTGTTGTTCTAGGAAGTTTAAACTTTTTCACTGAAGGACACATCCACGGCCCTTTGGTGTCACCGAAATGATCCCCCGCAGTTATGACAGACTTCGGAATGGGCCTTTAACTATGTCCCAACAAAATTAGGCCCTTGAATGCAGGATAAAATGAACTACATGAAGACTGAAGTGTCTGTGAATGCTTATGGATTATGGTATAACTGATGACTGGGTCATCAGTGTCTGAAGGAACAGTCTGATGTGTTTTTCCTGTACATTGTAGCTGTTGTGCAACACCTGCAGCCACCACAACCACTCTTCTGTAGCTCCAAACCACAGATAAAAATGCACCTCTCCTCCCTGCCCAGGGATAGCTAGCAGAGTCTGTTCATAAATTAATGCAACTCTTTTGTCTTCACTGCTAATATGTAAAACTAGATCAGGCACAATCTGGTCAAAAAGCATGCATTTCTGAGGACAGCAGGGTTTTTTCTTTTATAACTTCTACTTCCTTAGGCTGGTATATAGATGCATTGGTGCCTTTTGTAGCAGCACAGTCTTTCTATTCTCAGTACTCTCAGTCCCTTTAAAATGTGGAATGCTTGAGTAAATGCTTGTAAATAGATGGGAAACTCTGATACGGTAGATACAGGCTCAGAGGTCTCAGTGTAACACAGCCTGACCTGCCGGGCCTTTTTTTCAGAATGAATATGGAGATGCTGTGATGGACACGCGTACATAAAGTTTTCTGGCTGAGCCCGAAAGATATGAGAGCTGCCTATGTCTGAGAACTGTAGTTTTCTGAAAATGGTACCAAGCTTTTGTCTGTCACTTTGAGCATTTGTTTACCGTGAGCGCCAGATGAACACCCTTGTGCTCGCTGCCTTTTAAAGCAAGAAACAACCCAGCCTTAACACAGAGCTTTTTATCCCTGCTCAAGCAATGAGGCAGGCCAGCTATGTGTCTTACAGTGTCTGTTGTTATGGCAAGTGTTTGCTTTCCTCCAGTATGTCATTAAATGTCCTGAAAGGAAATCTTAGAATTGTGACTGTGTGAATTATTGCAGCAAGTTTGTGATTTCCAAGACTCTCTTTAGATTCCAGCTGAGGAAATGAAATGGTGAAAAAGAACAACAAAAAATAGTTATCGTAACTCCACATACCAGCCATGATATTTTGTTACCTTTTATTTATTAAAATGCACTGGATACAGATGAACATTTTACCTCAATATTTATTGCTTCATCTGTCATGAAATGGAAATTACATGTGCTTTGATAAATGGATAGGGAAGGCACCTGGTTTGATTTCTCCGCTTGGCTGTTAAATACGACGTGCTTTGCTGAAATGCTGTATTGTAACCTGCACTGGTATCTTCCAGAGAACCAAAATGTCCTACATCATCTGGAGGAGCAGCACTTTTCGGAAGACTAATTGTCCTTGCTCCTCAAAAATGGACTAACACCCACCAACACAAAATTATAATAAAGTTCTGGTCCTTTGTCGCACTGAGAAATGCTGTGGGAAAATCTGCCTGCAATTTATTCGTTTAAGTGTGGAGAACTGTACAGGGAAGAGAGTTTCTTTGGCTGTCACCATGGCTTAAACACAGGGTCAGGCTCCAGGGGGGAGTAAAAAACGCAGTGATATTATTGTGATGTATTGCAAATACAGCAAAGTTGCAGGGCTTAGTGTAGTCCATGAAATGCAAGAGGTGGAGGCCATGCCAAATAAATTCCCAGCAGTGAGTCTCTTCTGCCTTGTGTGATGCTATTGATCCTCTGCGCAGTCCAAGAGAACCACAGTTCTGCTACAAGTGCATCTTTTGTACTTGGAATATGTTGAGGCAATAGTTTCGTTATTCAGTGACTATAATAATTTGATATTTTTTTGAAATATTTGAAACTTTCCATTCCTATTGGAAGTCTTGGGATCAGAACAAGCCAGGTGCATTTTAGTGAAATTCCAACTTAGCTCTGTTGTTTGATATTCATTCAGTATATTACTAAGCAGAGACAGCAGAAATGTGTAACACTAGCTTTTCGGAAAAGAAGCAAAAAGATCTTACCCGGCAACATGCAGTTGGCTACTTTCACAGAATC